>NC_080050.1:16420435-16455435 GCF_026212465.1 Amaranthus tricolor | reverse complement strand
TATATATATATATATATATATATATATATATATATATATATATATATATATATATATATATACATATATGTATATATATATATATATATATATATATATATATATATATACATATATATATATATATATATACATATATATATATATATATATATATATATATATGTATATATACATATATATATATATATATATATATATATATATATATATATATATATATACATATATATATATATATATATATATATATATATATATATATATATATACATATATATATATATACATACATATATATATATATATATATATATATATATATATATATATATATATATATATGTATATATATATATATATCTTGATTTATGTGTATTAATTTTGTTTTTTTGAATAAATTAATCAATCTTAGTTCTCAACATAGTACTTCGCCGGTACTGTTAGTGATCTATAATTTGCCTCCTTGGTTGTGTATAAAGTGTAAATACATTGTGGTTTTGCTTCTTATCTCGGGTCCTAAACAACCTAGGAATGACATAGATGTATATCTTGCACCTCTCATTGAGGATTTGAGAAAGATGTGGGAAGAAGGCATTTCCATTTTTGATGCACATGCTAATGAAGAGTTTACCTTACGTGCAATGCTTTTATGCTCCGTTAATGATTTTCCGCCATATGGCAACTTATCAAGGTATAAGAACAAAGGGAAGAAATCACGCCTAATATGTATCGATGACATGGAATCCACGTGGATTCCTAAGTGCAAAAATGTATTCATGAACCATCGAAAGTTCCTCCCACGAGATCACCAATATTGTAAGAAGAAAAAGATGTTTAACGGGGAGGTTCAAGACCATGTAGCTCGTCGACCGTTGACCGGTTATGAGGTTTACGAACAGGTTAAGGGAGTTGAAACTGTGTTTGGTAAAATAGGGCAAGCACTAGGGGGTGAAAACCAACTATGGAAAAAAGAATCAATCTTCTGGAAGGTTCCATATTGGAAGGATCTACAGGTTAGGCATTGTCTTGAGGTTATGCATATAGAGAAAAATGTATGCAATGCCATGCTCGGGACGCTCATGAACATTCCCGGTAAGACAAAGGATGTTAAGGTCGTGCGAGATTACTTTGAATGTAAGGGTCTTCGTCCGGAGTTGTGGCCACAGGTTATGGTAAGAAAGAAAAGAAATAGAGCTAAAGAACTACATGGTAGTAACAAGGGAAAGGGTAATAAGAAGAAGATGAGTAATGTTAAAAAATTATTTGCCTCCAGCTTGCTACACATTGTCCAAGGTAGAGAAGCGGGCATTTTGTGAGTCGTTGTATGGCATTAAGGTTCTGTCTGGGTACTCATCCAACATGAAAAGATTTGTGACCCTAAATGGTGAGTTGAAGTTGGAAAGCATGAAATCTCATGATTGCCATGTGATGATGCAAGTGTTGTTACCAATTGCAATCCGTAGAATACTGCCAAAACATGTGAGATATAATATTACCGAACTATGTATATTCTTCAACACAATTTGTAGTAAAGTTCTTGACCCCTTTAAACTAGAGGTGTTCATGGGCGGGCTTGGGCGGGTATACCCGCGGGTATTTTCCATAAAATCTACCCGCGGGCAAAAATTTACAAAACCGCGCCCGCATTTGCGGGCATAATTTTTTGTCGCTACCCGCCCATTTTTTAAGCGGGCGGTACCCGCGGGTAGGCGGGTATTTATTACATAAATATCAAAAATATAATTGAAAATATAAAGTTGGGTTTTGATAATAATTAAAATACAATACAATGTCCAAAATACTCCAAAAGTACAAATACATAAAAAGTCTCAAATTATTCAAATTACAACCATATAAAAATACATAAAAAGTTTCAAAAAACTTCGTCAATGGTAACACAATCGTCATCTTCATCCTCCTTTTCATCTTCTTCTAAACATGGCTCGCCATAATTAAACATATTCGAATTACTGGAAAAGTGAAAGTGAAGTGACATTAAAAGAGGCGCTTAGCCGCTTACTTCCTTTTTATTTTTTTCTTTTTTTTTTTCTCTTTTCGGTTACTTAAAATTTAAAAATTAAATTGATTATTAAATATTTAATATATATTAAAGTAAGCGGGCGGGCGGGTATACCCGCGGGTATTTTTTATGTGTCACTACCCGCCCAAACTTAATTTTTTTTAAAAAACGTTGTCCATGCCCGCCCGTTTTTCGAGCCGGGCAAACCGGGCCTGGCGGGTAGCCCGCCCATGAACAACTCTACTTTAAACTTGATGCTCTTCAAGTCCATGAGATTGTAACGTTATGCAAGTTTGAGATGTATTTTCCACCTTTTTGACATAATAGTTCATCTTATTATCCATCTCATTCGTGAAATCAAGCTTTGAGGTTTAGTTTTTTTAAGGTGGTGTTATCCTTTTGAAAGACACATAGGAGTTTTACAAAACAAAGTGAGGAATCCAGCACAACCCGATATGATTCAAGGCACTGTGAGCGATGAGATTGGTAACTTCATAATCAAGTATATGGCCATGGCAAAGCCTATTGGACTTCCCACCTCTTGATATGAAGGAAGGCTTGAGGGAAAAGGAACAATTGGCTCCAAATCAATCACACCTCCTCTAGACAGTCTTCTACAAGCACACTTGTATCTGTTGCATCAAATTCCAGAAGTCCATTCTTTTTTGAATGAGCATTTTGATATATTGCGCGCCATATATCCTTCTAAAGGGGATAGGGAATTAATGCAGTTGCATAATAAAACGTTTATTGATTGGTTTCATAATAGAGTAATATGTGAAGAACTCAAGAGTGTATCGGAAACTGTTAAGTGGTTAGCTTTTGGTCCTCGTGAAGATGTCAACAAATATGAGGGTGAAGATGTCAATGGGTTCACATTTTGGACTGAGGTTCAAGATAAGAAGTCATCTTATTTGCAGAATAGTGGGGTTGCTATTTTGGCAGTCATCTATATTTTACGCAAGTGCCTAGGATCAATTTCCGGTTGATGCTAAATTGGTATATTACAGGCGGGTATATGAAATAAGGAAGCTTGACTACTCTAGTTTCATTATTGGTCTTTTCAAATGCAAGTGGGTAGATAGCAATTGACAATGCGTAAAAAATAATGACCCTTGTGGATTCACTCTTGTAGACTTAACTCGTTTGCGTAATAGTGAGGAGCCATTTATACTAGCCATACATGCCAAGCAAGTATTCTACATTGTAGACCCGTCTGATAAAAAATGGTCTATTGTTGTACCAGGAAAAAGAAATATCCTTGGTACAGGTGATGTTGAGGATGAGGAAGAATATGATGCTTTTGAAGACTCCCCACCCCTCATTAATCCAAAATCCGTGGATGAGGATGATGTAGATGTTGGTTATATGCGTGTAGATCACACAGAAGAAATACATTTGAATTAATTGATTTACAAGGTATGAAGTATTTATGTTTTTTTTTACACTTATTCGCTTAAAGTAGTTCAAACTTGGTTTGTTTGGCATGAAACTTGGAACACAATACTATTTGGTATATATTATTGTATTGAAATGGTTAGAATTGAAAAAATAGTCATGCTTGAAATTACGCACAAAGTTGCGTTTTTTAGCCTTTTAAAACTTTTTTGGCACTTACTCGCTTAAAGTAGTTCAAACTTGGTTTTTTTGGCATGAAACATGGCACACAACACTATTTGGTATATATTATTGTTTTAAAATGGTTAGAATTGAAAATTAGTCATATCCTTGAAATTGCGTGTGAAGTTGCGTTTTTTAGTCTTTATAAGCTTTTTTGGCACTTACTCGCTTAAAGTAGTTCAAACTTAGTTTCTTTGACATGAAACTTGGAACACAACACTATTGGGTATATATTATTGTTTTGAAATTGTTAGAATTGAAAATAATAGACATTATCTTTAAATTACGTACCTATGTTGTTCTAATATATTTCTATTCATTTTCATTTAGGTACTCATCTACAATGCACCTTTTCAAGCGTATGGTAACAGTTATTTATTTATTAACTTGATACCCTTTGACTTCTCGTTGACCTTGACTCTCAGTCAAGGGGCTTTTTCTTAACTTCTTAACTGTCTTGCTTGGCTACCAAGCAAATAACTTCCATGATCCTAAAGTAACTGCCCATCACTTACCACCATTCCCCATGATACCCATTATGTCCTACTTTCTCCTGAAATAACTCCCCTCTAATTCTTATAAACAAAACCAACCAGCACTATTCTTGGGGGGAGGCACATGATTCTATAACAAAACTCTGCGCAAATTGTTATTCACCAGCAAACTGTATACAATCATCCCACATCTCCATACATTACCTTGCATTCAAGTTAATATTATTCATTCGTTGATCTCATCACTGATCTGACTTGAGCGTCGGAGGGGTTTTCCGGGAGATCACCCCCCGGGCAAGTCTAACATGTTGCGTTGCAGGAATTCATGTCACTTCCACTCCGTTGACTGCTGATCTCGATAACGCTTCCACTTCAAGTATTCCAAGTGTCTTGCACTTCCTCGTTTAGTCACCGAAACAGTTTGGCACCGTCTGTGGGGATTATTTCTAAAACTTGAATAATAAGCCATGGCTCCAAAGAGAAATCCAACGTAAACCGCTACCGTGCATAGCATAGATACAGACACTTCAGTGGGCCACGCTAACAATCAAGCCGTGACTAGCCGTGATCTGGACATGCTAGCAGGAAACCTCACTGTTGCTTTCTCCGAACAACTCCACGCCGTCATAAACCATAAAACCCCACTTAACAGCGAATATTGGAAGACATGGCGAACCATTTAAAGAATCTACAAGACTGGATCGAACCCCACAATGAGGTACCGAAATCCCACGAATCTCAGGATGGGAACTCAAGAATGTCACGTTCCAGCAAAAGAAATAAGAAAATAGCGGAGAGATCCAAGACCCATAAAGCCTCAACAAAATTGTTTCCCAAGACAGTGAATCCAAAACCACCTCCCGAGATGCCCATACTTAACTGGAAAGCAAGAAGCAGAGGATATCCGAAAGCGTTCAATCATTGGTGGATAAAAGGAGGGAAGAAAGGAAGAAAACACAACTCACAGGAACTAGCCATCCCATCAGCCCCATCATAACTTCGCGGAATGAGACTTGCAGGGGTAATCTGCCTGAAGATCCCATGCTGATAAACTCCCCGCTGGGTCCTGAAGTACTGGTTACTCCCAACCCGGCGAAAATAAAAATCTCGAATATGGCGGTCTTCGACGGAACATCATGCCCGGAGGAGCACTTAATGGCATACAAAAATCTAATGCTGTTGTACAGTACCGACCCAGCACTGTGGTGAAAATCCTTCCCAACTACTCTCACAGGAGTAGCCTTGACATGGTACACTTCCTTCCAGTGGGAAGTATCCACACCTTTGCTCAATTAGAGAGCAAATTTCTGGGTCACTTTGTAGCATCCAAAAGGCAAGAAAAATCAAATTTCCACTTGCTTAGCATAACGCTATTAGAAGGGGAATCCACATCGCCATATTCGAAGAAATTTCATGAGGCGGTGCTGGAAGTAACGGATTTAGAGGAATCAGTTGCCTTAAACGCCCTAATTAACGGAATGAAGGCTCAAAAGTTGAAGTTCCAGTTGGTCGAAAGTCAAGTGAAGACATATACGGAAGCCATGAAACAGTGTCAAAGCTATGTCACGTCCTCTAAGATATCTCAGGCACATGACCCCAAAAAGCGAAGGTCAGAGAAGAAGGATCCAATATCCCCCCATCAATCCTCAAGGAACAGAGAGGAATACTCATCAAGGAGTGATAGAAGCTACATGCCACGTCGTCCGGAACCCTCATCAGATATGGGACCTCCACGATGCAGACATGTGTATGCCACGAAAAGGGAGCCTAGGACACGGAACTTGCTCGACGGAGGTAACGATCCGATGTTCAACCGGAACAGGAAAGACATATTCTTCGCCATCCGAGACGAGTTGCCAACTCCACCTCCTACTACCACCCCTTCTGATCGTCGCAACTACAATTTGTGGTGTGATTACCACAAAGAACATGGCCATACCTTAGCCCAATGTCCCAAACTCAAGCGTATCCTACATCAGCTGGCCGACGAGGGGAAGTTAACACGGTTCATCAATCGGAAAGACTATGGTGCAAGAAGCGACACTGAAAATAGACCTTGGAACCCGAAACGCAGATCTCCCAGAAGAGATGAGACTAGACGAGAAAGTTCCAACACTCAAGGAACTATCAACATGATTTTCGGCGGCTACTCCGAAGAATACCCTACTCTGCTCAAAGGACCACCAAAAACCACATCAAATGGGCCCATCATGAGATTCGATGCTACAACTTCCCAACCCCTGCAACAACCACACACTGATCCTTTAGTGGTTACCATCAAGATTGGGGAAATAAAGCTGAGGCGAGTATTGGTGGATAACGGAAGCACAGCCTTTAAAAATCACCCCATGTGACATGCCTCGACTCCAAGCCTATATAATTTTTCCGTAAGCTCCTACGCGTTCTTAGAAGTGGTTCTAACTTCGGTTGCTTGCCCTTCCAGTCTCAACTCCAACTCTTCAACTAAACATATTGCATTCATCCAAAAATCAATAATAATTTTGGAATTCCAACATGCACTTAACTTTTCCTAGTTAGAGTTGTTAGACTAATACTTGTGATGATTTTAACATATTTGGAGTATACTTATTATGTTGAGCAACATACTTAGTTAAGTCCCAAAATTTTACTTGAATCCTTTATATGTTTGTGAAAATACATCTTCTTACTTTCTATTATGGCCTATTATTATAGATTTATAAGTGAAAATTTTCTTAGTTTAGAGATAAAATACTCATTTTATAATGATCTTAGTTTATAGAAAGATTCATGTAAAAAAAATGTTTTACATGAACAAGTTTTAACAAAAACTAGTGGAATAAAGAAATGAACATAACTTACTCTATACTTGGTGGATTTCTTCCAGTTTGGTGTCTATGGAAAGCTCTTAAGATGAAGATTATTTTTATGGAAGATTTGAGTTTATAAACATAAATTTTCAGAAGTTTTAGATGGATTTTTGAAGGAGATTTGATGAGAAAAGAAGGTGTTTTAGTTATTGAAAGTTTGAAGGATTCTAGTGTTTGTTCATGGATGAACTTGGGAGCAATGTGTTGGGGTTTATGGCTGAATAATTAATCAGAAAATAGAGTGTTTTTGCTTCAAATATTTTCCTCTTTCATGCTTGTAATGATGCACAAGCTTTGGGTAGAACAAAAGGGGTTCTTGGATAGAGTTTTTAGCTTGTGTATGTAAGTATACAAAGGGCTATAAGGGGGAGTAGGACAGCTTTAGCATGGCTGAATAATTATAGTGTAGGAAAGGTTTATCTAAGATAGTTTAAGGTTTGGGTAAAAATTTTTGTACATGTAACAAGTTATGTAACTTGTACTTCATGTTTAAAAATCACTTGTATATGTGTGAAATATTTAATTTACTCCCATCATGGTTATATAATATGTTTGGGTAATAATTAAAATTTTTTTCGAACTGTTATGGGTAGTAGCTCAACTTTAAGTTTTACCTCCAAAGTTTACGTTACTTGTGACGATTCATAATCACGTTACGAATTAGCAAGTTTCTAATCATTGTAGAGATTTTTCAAATTACTACCATCACTAATTAAATTATAATTAGTAACGAACAAATATATAAGGAAAATTAGGCGCTAAAAACGACTAATGAAATCTCCTAATAATACAACTGTTTCACTGCGACACCAAGAGAAAGAGAGAATTGAAGCCGCCAAAGCAGAAGTGGAAAAATCGCTATAAGCGGGATTCATCCGGGAATGCAAATACTCTGATTGGCTTTCCAACGTCTTCCTTGTCAAGAATTCAAATAGAAAATGAAGGATGTGCGTGGACTTCACCAATCTAAACAAGGCATGCCCAAAAGACAATTATCCTCTACCCAAATTAAAATAGATTGCTTGGTGGATTTCACGGCAGGCCACGCCCTCTTGAGTTTCATGGATGCTAATGCAGGTTACCATCAAATCCCTTTAGCCATAGAACACCAGCCTCACACAGCCTTCGTCACAAACACCGGGGTATATTGCTACAAAGTCATGCCCTTCGGGTTAAAAAATGCCAGAGCCACTTATCAAAGAATGGTCAACAAGGTCTTTCAATCTCAGATAGGCCAAAATTTGGAGATATATGTAGACGATATGATCACTAAGAGCAAACAAACGTCAGAACATGCCGCAAATTTACGCGAAACATTCATGACTCTTCGAAACCATCAAATGCGACTTATACTGATAAGTGCGTGTTTGGGGTCACTAGAGAGAAGTGTCTTGGCTTTCTCGTTGACGAAAGAGGAATAGAAGAAAACTCTGACAAGATTCGTGCAATCCTAGATATGAAGTCTCCAACCTCCGTGAAAGAAGTCCAAAAACTAACAGGATATGTGGCTTCTTTAGGGAGATTTATGTCTAAATCAGCAGACAAATGCTCGCCCTTCTTTAAAACTCTCAAGCAAAGCAAGTTCGAATGGACAAGTGAGGCCGAGGAATCTTTCAACCAGTTGAAAGAATACTTGTCCTCCCTGCCGAAACTAATTTCCCCTGTCAGTGGAGAAAAACTAGTTTTTATACGTCTCCGTCTCAGAATACTCTCTGTCAGGAGTGTTAGTCGCCGAAAAGGAAAAAGAAACAGCTCCCCATATATTATGTGAGTCACGCCTTTCATGGCTCAGAGAGAAACTATAACGAAATGGAGAAGGTCCTATTCGTAGTAGTAATGGCAAGCAGGAAGCTGAAACCCTACTTCCAATCACATCGGATTACAGTCAGAACCAATCAACCCTTAAAGAAGATCATAGAAGGAAAAAACAAATCGAGCTGCGTCACCAATTGGGCCAACCAACTAGCAGACTTTGGAATTGAGTATGAGCCACGAACGACAATCAAAGCTCAAGCCCTGGCGGATTTCATCGCCGAGAGTACCATCCCCCATCTCCCTATAGCCAACCAGGAATGGAAGCTATATGTAGACGGGTCCTCTACACAATACGCAAGTGGGGCAGGCCTTTTGATCATATCTTCTGCTGGGGTTCGTATGGAAAGAGCAATCAGATTCGAATTTACGGCCTCTAATAATGAAGCCGAGTATGAAGCATTACTTTTGGGGCATAAAATCGCTATGAAGCGGGGGCTAAAATACTATCCACTTTCTCCGACTCCCAATTGATAGTCGGGCAGGCAAACGAGGAATTTGATGCTAAAGATGATAGCATAAAAATGTATTTGTAGCAAGTGAGAGAATTTGTCAAGAAATTTGACAAATTTACATTAATTCACATCCCAAGATCACAAAATGCACAAGCAGACTCCTTGCCAAAACTTGCCAGTTCAGCTGAAACATCCGCAGCTCGTGATATCATCTAGGATGTGCTTCCTAAACCCAGTGTTGGACCTCTTCAGTTTTGATGATAACTACACTTTATTTAAACAAATATGTTTTTAAGAGATTATGTGCAGGTCGATATCCGGTCGTAATTATGATCATTGATAGTACCTATGGCTTGGTTCATGGAAATGTACGTGTCAAAAGGATTCAAGAGATGTTAAAAGAGTGTAGCACTTGGGATGTAAAATGGAGACAGAAAGTCTACTGTTCCCAAGTCGGATGTTCTAGCTAAACTAGAATTTAGAGACAACGCACTGTTCATAACTGGAGTCAGCCTACGTCCACTGAAAATTCTGATTACTATTTAATTATTAATTTTTAGTTGATGTAGAAAATAAAGTTAATGTGTTGCAATTATAATTTATTAAAGTTAATTGGCAAAAGATTTTCCAAAATGATTTTTCGTATATACTTAGCATTATTTTAGGATCTATATTTAGTAAATGTTGGATTTGCTAAATATAGGAACGGGTGCTGTTGAATAGGTCTTAGCTATTATTATTTTAGAACCGGTCTTTATCTTAGAAATAGGTTATCGTTCCTATAATTAGTTAGCATGTAACCATTCCTATTTTTTGTAAGTATAACCGTTTCTATAAATAGCATAAAAGTTCCAGTAGTTATTACTGGAACAGGAACTGCTGTTGCTTAAAGGGAACAGAACCTTTTATTAGTAAATGGGAACAGCGGTTATTGTTGTTTTAACCGAATGCTTGATTTAATCAAGTCTTGTGGAAATAACCGTCTGTGTGATTAATCCACATTACTCCCATGATCTTTTTGATAAAGGAATAATGGATTGGATTATTCCATTCTGTTAGAGATTTTATTTTTTATAAATAGCTAGTGAATTCGGCTGTTCCTAAGTATCTAACGTATGAACTTTATTATTTTCATGCGATTAATTTTGGAAATCCACAAGAAATATTTTGTTTTGAAATTTTCCAATTAACTCATAATATTTTCTTGAGCAACTCATTGATTTTATTTTTAAGATTTTTATCCTTTTTGTAAGGGTTTTTGAGAGAACTTGTAATTAGACTCGGGTGAGTCTAAGGAGGAATTTGATAGCTTTGAGTGAAGCTACTGTGGAGTTTAGCTTTTAGTGAAGCTAAGTTTGTTGCTTTGAGTAAAGCAATTTGAGAGAGAAGAGTTAGCCTAGTTGATTCACTTCGAGTGAAGTAAGGTGTTTATTATAATTGTAACTAATTGCCTTAAACATAGTGGAGTATTTAGAAATCCCGAGGGGTCGTGGTTTTTCCTTCTGTTTAGGCCCAGAAGGTTTCCACGTAAAAATTCGTTTGTCTCTTTTATTATTTTGCTCTAAGTTCAAGCTTTATTTATCTTAACTCAATTCCGCAAAAACAGGGCAAGAACGCTTGAATTAGTAACAACAACAATTCACCCCCCTCTTATTGTTGTTCCCGTTCCTAATTGAGTCTACAATTGGTATCAGAGCCCTGTTTCCAGTAGATCAGGAAACCCTGAGAGCATAATCCCGGTGTTCCCAAAAATGTCAATTATGAACGAGCAAATGGAAGAAGGGTATTCTACTCAAAGACCGCCCATGTTTGATGGAAAGTTCTATACTTACTGGAAAAATAGGATGGAGATCTTCATCAAAGCGGAAAATTATCAAGTTTGGAGAGTCATCGAAATTGGATATTTTGAGGTAATCATTACTAACTCCAACAATGAAGTTGTTCCCAAACCAATAACCGAATATGGAAAAGAAGATTTTCAAAAAATGGAATTAAACGCTCTTGCCATAAAGTTACTTCACTGTGGTCTTGGACCAAATAAAAACAATCATATAATGGGGTGCAAATCTGCCAAGCAGATTTGGGACCTGCTAGCTATTACCCATGAGGGAACAAGTGAAGTCAAAGGTTCCAAAATTGATTTGTTAATGTCTAAATATGAAAGATTTGTCATGGAACCAAGGGAAAGCATCCAAGAGATGTTCACAAGGTTGACCAACATAACAAACGAACTTGTCTCTCTTGGAAGAATAATTCCCACCGATGAACAAGTAAGGAAGATCCTTAGGAGCCTTCCTCAAGATGAGCGCTGGAGGGCCAAGGTTACTGCTATACAAGAGTCCAAAGATTTTACAAAGTTTAATCTAGAGGAGCTAGCTGGTTCCCTACTGACGCATGAATTACATTTGGTAACGGTCGACAGTTCCAGGAACAAGGGACTGGCCCTGGCAGCTGGGGAACAGGACGAGTCAGAATGCGATGAGGAAGAAGCTGCCTTAATGGTACGAAAATTCAAGATGTTCTTCAGGAACAGCAGGTATACAAATCAAAGAAACAACAAAGAAAGAAGAACAAAAACCAATTTTGAATGTCACAAATGTGGAAGTACCGAACACTTCATCAAGGATTGCCTAATGTGGAAGAATGAAAAGGGCAAGGGAAAGACAAGGGATTTAAGAAGACCATTGAACAAAGAAAACTTTAACAAGAGTGACTTTCGCAAGGCCATGATCGCTGCATGGGGAGAGACTGAAAGTGATGATGAAACTGTTGTTCATATCTCTAATCCATTTTCTATCCATCTATCTAGGCTAAGTAAAAATAAATTAATTGAGTTGCTAAATGAGACACATAATAAATTAGAAAATTGCAATGAGAAGTGTCTCTAATTAGAAAAGGAGCTCAAGTTAAGCAAAGACTATGTCTCCTATATAAGCACCTTTAGATCCGATGTCCAGAACAGATTTTTCGGTTTGTTGGACCAAAACATAAGTCTAAAGGAAAATATGGAGAGAATTTAAAAGGAAAATGTTATTCTTAATATTGAGTTATCACAATACAAGTTATTTGGCTTAAATGAAGAATTGAATGATGCATCTACTAAAGACTTGTGCTATGATTTTCAAAATTTAAAATTGAATCTAGAATCCAACCGTAACAATGATGATAAGCTTGAATTAAATTCAAGAGAAAAAGGAAAAATAAAAATTACTCCCAAATGGATTCAAGATGCCAAAAGTAAAAATTCACAAGGCCTAAATTATTATAAGAATAACAAGAAGAAAAAGGCTTACGTTGATCTCCCTAGTGACAGAATCTGTTCCTTCTGTGGAGGAACTGGCCATCTGAAGGACCAGTGCACCAAAAGGGAACAGTACACTGTCTCCAACAGACATTACGTCGATAACATTCTGATTAAGAAAAATGATTCATGCAAAATCGACAAGGAACCCAAGAAAGTCTGGGTTCCTATAACTAACCATTAATTTCTTTCAGGTCTAGGTGAGGGGAACAGCTCATGGTATCTCGACAGTGGGTGTTCCAAGCACATGACGGGTGACAAATCTAAATTTCTCTCACTTGAAGCCTATGATGGGGGAACAGTAACCTTCGGTGACAATATGAAGGGTGAGATAATTGCCAAAGGAAAAGTTGGAAAGTCATGTTCCCATGCTATCGATAATGTGTTTTTAGTCGAGAATTTGAAACATAACTTACTTAGCATTTCTCAATTTTGCGATAAAGGTAACTCTGTGAACTTTACTTCTGAAAAGTGCATTATTTCTAGGAATGACACAGGAGACATCGTTCTTGAGGGAATCAGAAAAGGGAACACTTATGTAGTGAACCTGGACACTGTTCCCAAAACCAGTCTAACGTGTCTAAGCGTTATAGAAGACGACCCACTTCTTTGGCATAAGCGTCTAGGTCATGCTAGTTATACATTGATTAATACATTAAGATCAAAAGACCTAGTTAGAGGACTACTAGCTATAAAATTCGTTAAGGATGAAATTTGTGATCCTTGTGCCAAAGGAAAACAAGTGAGATCATCTTTTAAATCAAAGAATATTGTGACCACCACTAAACCACTTGAATTATTACATATGGATCTATGTGGACCTATGAGAAAACAAAGCCGTAGTGGCAAAAGATATGTGTTTGTTATTGTTGATGATTACAGTAGATTTACTTGGATTTTATTTTCAGTTAGTAAAGATGAAGCTTTTAATGAGTTTGTTTCTTTCGCTAACAAAATACAAAAGTCTACCAATAATCAAATTATTCACATAAGGTCAGATCATGGAAGAGAATTCGAAAATTCAAGTTTCATGAATTATTGCAATGAACATGGATTAAGTCATATTTTTTCGGCACCACGAACACCACAACAAAATGGTGTAGTAGAAAGGAAAAATAGGACTTTAGAGAAAATGGCTAGAACCATGTTAATTGCTAGTTGTCTACCTAGAAATTTTTGGGCCGAAGCTATTAATACTGCATGTTATATTTTGAATCGTGTATTAATAAGACCAATCACTTCAAAGACACCCTAAAATTGCTTAAAGGTATTAAACCAAATATTTCCTATTTTCGAGTGTTTGGATGCAAATGTTTTGTTCATGTGAATGGAAAACGAAATATTTTGAATCATGGTAATTGCTAGTTGTCTACCTAGAAATTTTTGGGCCGAAGCTATTAATACTGCATGTTATATTTTGAATCGTGTATTAATAAGACCAATCACTTCAAAGACACCCTAGGAATTGCTTAAAGGTATTAAACCAAATATTTCCTATTTTCGAGTGTTTGGATGCAAATGTTTTGTTCATGTGAATGGAAAACGAAATATAGGGAAGTTTGATGAAAGAAGTGATGAAGCAGTATTTCTTGGCTACTCATCACATAGTAAGGCTTACAGAGTTTATAACAAAAGAACAATGAGCGAGGAAGAATCCGTTCACATAATTTTCAATGAAACTAACTTTTTGTCAAGTGAACAGGATACAAAAAATTTTAAGATAGGTCTTGCAAATCTTGAGAATGATGAAGAAGAAATGAAAATGCAAGATCAAGGAACAGCAGGTGAACAGATGATCCTAGAAGAGGCAAAAAGGAACAATCTTGATCAGGAACAGCCAGTACTCCAGAACCAACAGACTATTCCCAATCTGGTTGTTCCCACAGAAGAGGAGGCTAATCCAGTAGCTGAACAGAAAGACGATCAAGCTGATGTACCAGAACATACTACTGTTCCCACAAGAGAATTTGTGCCCAAACCTTGGAAATATCAAAGTTATCATCCTCTTGATTTAATTATAAGTGATTTGAATAAAGGAGCACAAACTAGATCTCAAATGAGAAACTTTTGTGCACACTTTGCATTCCTATCATCACTCGAGCCCAAGCATCATGAAGAAGCTCTAAATGATTCCGAATGGATCGTGGCCATGCAAGACGAATTAAATGAATTTGAAAGAAATAAAGTATGGCACTTGGAGCCCAAACCAAAACACAAAAAGGTAATTGGTTTGAAATGGGTATTTCGGAATAAACTAGATGAGCATGGAATAATTGTAAGAAACAAAGCAAGGCTCGTGGTCAAAGGATACAATCAACAAGAAGGTATTGATTATACCGAGACATTTGCTCCGATAGCAAGGTTAGAGACTATACGAATCTTAATTTCTTTTGCTGCATTCATGAGCTTTAAATTATATCAAATGGATGTGAAATGTGCTTTCTTAAATGGTTTTCTTGATGAAGAAGTTTTTGTTGAACAACCTCCTGGCTAAGAAAATACCTCTTGTCTTGATCATGTCTACAAGCTTGATAAAGCTCTTTATGGCTTAAAACAAGCTCCTAGGCAATGGTATGAAAGACTATCAAAGTTTTTGATTCAAAATGACTTTGTAAGAGGCAAAATTGACAAAACCTTATTCTTTAAGAATAGAGATTCGGATATTTTAGTTGTTCAAATATATGTTGATGATATTATTTTTGGAGCCACCAATGAACTATTGTGTAAAGAATTTGCTAACCTAATGAGTGATGAATTTGAAATGAGTATGATGGGAGAACTAAACTTCTTCCTTAGGTTACAAAATTAAGCAAACAGCTAATGGTATCTTTATTCACCAACAAAAATATATAAAGGAACTTCTCAAGAAATATGGCTTGAATAATGCTAAAACCAACAATACACCTATGGCTACAAATGTTAGATTAGATGAAGACCCAAATGGAACAAATATTGATCAAACTATGTATAGAGGCATGATTGGCTCTTTATCGTATCTAACTGCTAGTAGACCCGATATTGCTTTCAGTGTTGGCTTATGTGCTAGATTTCAATCCAATCCTAAAGAATCACATCTCACTGCAGTAAAATGAATTCTAAGATATTTGAAGGGAACAGATGACTTGTCCCTATTTTACCCTAAAAGTGATGTCTATGATTTGAAAGGTTTTAGTGATGCAGATTATGCAGGAGATCTTGTAAATAGAAAAAGTACGTTAGGTATGGTACAATTTCTTGGCTCATGTTTAGTATCATGGTGTTCAAAGAAACAAAACACTATTGCATTATCCACTGCCGAAGCTGAATACGTAGCAGCAGCAGCTTGCTGTTCCCAAATGCTTTGGATAAAACAGCAACTATGAGATTTTGGTATTAAGTTTGAATGTGTTCCTATTTATAGTGATAATACCAGTGCCATATGCATATCAAAAGATCCAGTTCATCATTCACGAGTAAAACACATCCACATTAGGCATCATTTTCATAAGGATAATGTCGAAAATAAAAATATTATTGTAAACCATGTAAACACTCACGAGCAAATAGCTGATATCATGGCTAAACCGCTTCCAAGGGAACAACATGAGAAAATGAGATTCGAACTTGGCATGATCAAGCTGCATTGAAGTAAGTGACATATGTGATCATTAAAGACAAAATCAAAATTGAAAAGGTCGATCAACCACAAAAATCTTGATTGAAAAATCGATTATCGAAAGGATCAGGTACGCACTATTTAAAAGTATATACTGTGAATGCTCTTATGATTGCATGTTTAATTTGATCAGACTGTAGTAGCATAAAATTTTCATTTATTTTATTTTCATAAAATATATTCACATATATTTATCCAACAATTTCCATTAAAATAGCGGGAGTTAAATCATCATAATTCTTCACTAAATCCGTATGTTTCCATTTCACACTTGGTGTCCATACGCATGAATTAAATAAGGAACATGAAACACCTAAACACACGTCCCCTCACATTCATTATATACACTCTCACACGTTAAGCCCTAAACCCTTCATCCTTAATCACAATCAACTCTGAATCCCAAAATCATCTTCATCTTCTCGTATTTTCTGCAAAACTTCACTCCACAAACTCATCAAATCACCATGAAAACCAAGAGCCGTACACCTAAGATGATACAACCCAAGCCTTTAAGAATTATCCACCCAACGCCATTATTAACTGCTCAAGAGTCATCCTCAAAAGAACAGCAGGACACTCCTGGTGGCTCTAAAAGGCAAGCAAGGAACAAGAGAAAGAGACCGTCCACTTCAAAGAAATCATCTTCAGCAAAGAAGGCAAAAGTCGATGTTCACTTAAACGCTGAACAAGTGTCAAAAGAAATGATGGTTGGGTTTGGATTGGACAAAAAATGGTATGATTCAACCTTTTTTCCTCAGTTACACACTATATTACAGACTCGGTCTTGGGAATCTTTGATCGCAGAATATTGCAGCAATCCAATATACCCAAAACTGACGCGTGAGTTTGTCTCGAATTTTTTGCTTAACCATGGTGTTTGTTCGAGTTCTGTTAAAGAAGTTAAAATAGAGTTCAATAGTCATAAATTGGGAGAATGGCTAGGTGTGCCTGCAAATGGATTTGATGTTTATTATGTTGGATTAAAAATAACTTTCTTTGAAATAGATGAAAAGGATGTTTGGAAATTTTTAGGGATCACTGAAAAACGAGGGAAGGTCAGCCATAATGTACTGTCCCCTCTACACAAATTGTTGTATAACATTGCTCGTAGATTTGTTTTGCCGCGAAATTCCAAACGCAGTGAAGTACGTCTGCGAGATGCAACCCTAATTTACTTCATGGCTAACAATATTAAAATCAATTTTCCCTCTTTAATGATCTCTCACTTAAGTGAATGTATTTCTAAAGGTTGTGTGATTGGATATGGAAGTTTGCTGACTTGGATTTTTAGGAAGATAGGTGTTCCACTTGAAGGTCAAAAATTTCCCATGGGTCCGAACAATATGATAGGTGCCAAGTGCTTAAGTAACTTACACCTTAAATTAATTGAAAATGGGACCCTTGAGAACGTTGTTGAAACAATCGATGTTAATTCTGATAATGAGAAGGAAACCGAAACGGAAGAGGTTGAAATGGAGGAACAGGAGGAGGAAGGATCTGGAAATAAGGAACAAGAGACTGTTGCTTCTGCCACTAAGGAGGCAGAAGAACATTCTGATAAGGAAAAGGAGGACATTGGTGTCAGCAAGGAGAAGGTATATGTGCCTACTATGAAGTAGCCTTGCTCAACCTCAAGGAAGAGCAGAAGGCTTGCTGCCAAAGGGAAAAGACCTGTAGTTGTTCTTGATGATGACTCTGTGGCTGAACCAAGTTATTCCCCCTCACCAAAGCCAACCACTCCATCATCCCATCATTTCCCATCACCACCACCATCACCAATACCAACTTCACCACCACCTGTTCATACATCTTCACACCAAGGCTTTGACCAGACAACAGTTCCTACAACTCCCTTACTCTCTATTCTCCTCAAACTTGATGAATTACAGGATCGCTTCTTTAAATTTTAAGATGAAGTTCGTGTTTCCTTAGCCTCACTAACTAACCAAATGACTCAAATGGAGGCTCATCTGGGTGCTAAATTGGATACTGTGGAGGTGGAAACAGAATATATAGATGATGAAGCTCCTGCATCCTATTTCTTCCTGATAATTTTTAAATATCTTTTATGTGTTGTAACCCTTATCTTCAAACTTTTTTCTTGGTACCAGCTGGGGTACTGTTTATCTAATTCATACTATCAACTATATTTTCTTTGTGCTACAAATAGCTTGTGAAAATTAATCATTGCTGTTCATGTTTGCATTCATTGGTATTGCCTTTTAATTTTTGCATCCTTATTCTCTCTTTGACTATGTAGTTAGTGTTGTGGTTTGATTGCTCCAATTCTTTTTGAGTGATGTCAAAAGGGGGAATATTTGGCACAAACTTAAAGAATGCTTGAGTATGCTTAGTCTATATCTACATCTATTATGTTGGACATTAGGATTACGGCTGTTTCATGATCTAAGGCTGTTTGGTTGCGTGCTGTTGATGATTGTTTATTGTTTAATGTTGCTGTCTTAACCTTTTATTAGTATAGTTAACCTTTTGTTTACTTTACATGCTCTGATGCTTGATGCATGCTTGCTTTGATATAATTTGATCTACATGTTCAAGTGTTATGATTAAGATGAAATTCTTTTTACACGTTCAGACCATTCTGTTTTGATGAACTCATTTGCTTTTAAGTTTTGACTTTTGACCTCTGATTGTTTTCTCTAAATTATACTGGAACTACTGCTTATGTTCTATGATGAAATTGTATGAGTTTTGTTGTGTTTATTTTTAGAGTAATTTGATTAATGATATGCTTGGTCTTTCAATCTCAGATTGGCCGAAACTTGGAGATATATGTAGACGATATGATCACTAAGAACAAACAAACGTCAGAACATGCCGCGGATTTATGCGAAACATTCATGATTTTTCGAAACCATCAAATGCGACTTAATCCTGATAAGTGCGTGTTTGGGGTCACCGGAGGGAAGTGTCTCGGCTTTCTCGTTGAGGAAAGAGGAATAGAAGAAAACCCTGACAAGATTCGTGCAATCCTAGATATGAAGTCTCCAACCTCCGTGAAAGAAGTCCAAAAACTAACCGGATGTGTGGCTGCTTTAGGGAGATTTATGTCTAAATCAGCTGACAAATGCTTGCCCTTCTTCAAAACTCTCAAGCAAAGAAAGTTCGAATGGACAAGTGAGGCCGAGGAATCTTTCAACCAGTTGAAAGAATACTTGTCCTCCCTGGCGAAACTAATTTCCCCTGTCAGTGGAGAAAAACTAGTTTTATACGTCTCCGTCTCAGAATACTCTCTGTAAGGAGTGTTAGTCGCCGAAAAGGAAAAGAAACAGCTCCCCATATATTATGTGAGTCACGCCTTTCATGGCTCAGAGAGAAACTATAACGAAATGGAGAAGGTCCTATTCGCAGTAGTAATGGCAAGCAGGAAGCTGAAACCCTACTTCCAATCACATCGGATTACAGTCAGAAACATTCAACCCTTAAAGAAGACCTTAGAAGGAAAAAACAAATCGAGCCGCGTCACGAATTGGGCCAACCAACTAGCTGACTTTGGAATTGAGTATGAGCCACGAACGACAATCAAAGCTCAAGCCCTGGCGGATTTCATCGCCGAGAGCACCATCCCCCATCTCCCTATAGCCAACCAGGAATGGAAGCTATATGTAGACGGGTCCTCTACACAATACGCAAGTGGGGCAGGCCTTTTGATCATATCTTCTGCCGGGGTCCGTATTGAAAGAGCAATTAGATTCGAATTTACGGCCTCTAATAATGAAGCCGAGTATGAAGCGTTACTTTTGGGGCTTAAAATCGCTATGAAGCGGGGGCTAAAATACTATCCACTTTCTCCGACTCCCAATTGATAGTCGGGCAGGCAAACGAGGAATTTGAAGCTAAAGATGATAGCATGAAAATGTATTTGTAGCAAGTGAGAGAATTTGTCAAGAAATTTGACAAATTCACATTGATTCACATCCCAGGATCACAAAATCCACAAGCAAACTCCTTGGCAAAACATGCCAGTTCAGCTGAAACATCCGCAACTCGTGATATCATCTAGGATGTGCTTCATAACCCCAGTGTTGGACCTCTTGAGTTTTGATGATGACTACACTTTATTTAAACAAATATGTTTTTAAGAAATTATGTGCAGGTCGATATCCAGTCGTAATTAAGATCGTTGATAGTACATATGGCTTGGTTCATGGAAATGTACGTGTCAAAAGGATTCAAGAGATGTTAGAAGAGTATATCACTTGGGATGTAAAATGGAGACAGGAAGTCTACTTTTCCCAAGTTGGATGTTCTAGCTAAACTGGAATTTAGAGACAGCGCACTGTTCCTAACTGGAGTCAGCCTACGTTCACTGAAAATTCTGATTACTATTTAATTATTAATTTTTAGTTGATGTAGAAAATAAAGTTAATGTGTTGCAATTATAATTTATTAAATTTAATTGGCAAAAGATTTTCCAAAATGATTTTTCGTATTTACTTTGCATTATTTTAGGATCTATAATTAGTAAATGTTGGATTTGCTAAATATAGGAACGGCTGCTGTTGAATAGGTCTTAGCTATTATTATTTTAGAACCGGTCTTTATCTTAGAAAATTGGTTATCGTTCCTATAATTAGTTAGCATGTAACCATTCCTATTTTTAGTAAGTATAATTGTTTCTATAAATAGCATAAAAGTTCCAGCAGTTATTACTAGAACAGGAACTGCTGTTGCTTAAAGGGAACAAAACCTATTATTAGTAAATGGGAACAGCGGTTATTGTTGTTTTAACCGTATGCTTGATTTAATCAAGTCTTGTGAAAATAACCGTCTGTGTGATTAATCCACATTACTCCTATGATCTTTTTGATAAAGGAATAATGGATTGGATTATTCCATTCTCTTAGAGAATTTATTTTTTATAAATAGCTAGTGAATTCGGCTGTTCCTAAGTATCTAAACTATTAACTTTTTTATTTTCATGCGATTATTTTTGGAAATCCACAAGAAATATTTTGTTTTGAAATTTTCCAATTAACTTATACTATTTTCTTGAGCAACTCATTAATTTTATTTTTAAGATTTTTATCCTTTTTGTAAGGGTTTTTAAGAGAACTTGTAATTAGACTCGGGTGAGTCTAAGGAGGAATTTGATAGCTTTGAGTGAAGCTAGTGTGGAGTTTATCTTTTAGTGAAGCTAAGTTTGTTGCTTTGAGTAAAGAAATTTGAGAGAGAAGAGTTGGCCTAGTTGATTCGCTTCGAGTGAAGTAAGGTGTTTATTGTAATTGTAACTAATTGCCTTAAACATAGTGGAGTATTTAGAAATCCCGAGGGGTCGTGGTTTTTCCTTCTGTTTAGGCCCAGAAAGTTTCCACGTAAAAATTCGTTTGTCTCTTTTATTATTTTGCTCTAAGTTCAAGCTTTATTTATCTTAATTCAATTCCGCAAAAATAGGGCAAGAACGCTTGAATTAGTAACAACAACAATTCACCCCCCCCTCTTGTTGCTGTTCCCGTTCCTAATTGAGTCTACACCCAGTATCAACTTCATGATCAATACCAACGATAGGTCAGAAACATGGATGGAGCCCTACATTAGATACTTGCAAAATCAGACACTCCCCCAAGATGAAAGTCAAGCAAAACTACTCCAGAAGAAGGTCGAATGGTTCGAATTCCACGAAGGAACGCTCTACAAAAAATCATACACACATCCCCTTTTGAAGTGTGTTTCCCCCAAGAAGGAAAATACATCCTACGCGAAATACACGAAGGTGGATGCGGAATACACTAAGGAGTACGAACTGTAATAGGCAAGGTCCTTAGAAGCGGATACTACTGGCCATCCCTCAAGAGGGATGCCGAAATATTGATCAAACATTGTCCCCAATGCCAGTACCACTAAAAGATAGGAAGAAAGCCATCTAACTACCTTTCAGCTATTCAAGTCGTCTTGCCCGTCAAAAAATGGGGTATAGATCTCCTTGGCCCCTTCCCCACCGCAAAAGGACAACGAAAGTTCATTATCGTGGCCATAGATTACTTCACTAAGTATGTAGAACCCGAGGCCCTTAGCTCCATCACAGATAAAAAAGTTTGTCAGTTTATATGGTGAAATATCATCACGAGATATGGCATCCCTCGCGTCATCATTACAGACAATGGAAGGCAATTCGTCAGTAAGAACACGATAGAAACTGTGACAAGTTCAACATTCAAATCCGATTCAGTTCAGTATCTCGACCTCAAACCAATGGCCAAGTGGAATCGGCAAACAAAGATCATCCAAAAAAGCGTCAACATTTTCTCCTGACTCCTGAAGCAGCAGCTTGGGGGATCCCATCTCTCCCTCTCCCAAGCTGGGAGTGAAGCTCACGAAATCTTTGACTTTGAAGGGCTCCACTTCAATCTCAGACAGATCTTTAACTAAGCTCTGGATATTCTTCCCTTCGTTGATTAGTAGCTTAGACAAATCCAAGCATAGACTCTCCAGTTTGGAGACTGCTAGACTATCGGGAAGGTCTGGGGCCGAAAGAGAGGATACGGTCAACTTATCCAAATCAAGGTGCAAAGCCTCCTTCTCAAACTCTGCATCAGCTTTCTTCGACCACTCCTCTTCCTCCCTAACGTCCCAAGATGGATTGACCAGAACCGCCGACTCTTGTTCTAAGGCGGGGGCCAGGTTGCCCAAAGCTTCGTCTCCCTTTTGCTTTGCAATTTGGTGGAGAGAATCAAAGTCGACACCTAACTCCGCGGCAGCCAGACGATATGTCTCGTCACTGATAGCCAGCATCCATCATCTCTAGCGTTAAATCCCCTAGGAAGGTCGACGCCTTGGGCTCATCCAACGTAAGCCAATCTCTAGCTATCATGGCCCCCCTTTCCAAGCGGAGCTTGTAAATCTTGGTTGAGTCCAACAAGACCTTGAACTTAGCCAGATCCTCCGACACTTGCATTGTGAGAGACTGATTTGGGTGAATCAGCCTGGCATAAATATCCATCAAGCGTCCCGTCTCGTGGCACTCTCAGCATTTGAAGAGGAGGACTCCCTCTTCCTCTTCTCTTTTTTCTCTTCCTTATTTTCCCCCTTCGTCTTCGGAGGAATCACCCTCTTAAATTCATCTGGGATATGAACCCTCTTCCTCTCCTCGAGGAGCCTTTGAGCTTCTCCCTCACTGGGCACCTCGTCCAACACCTTTTTGGTCGTAAACGAATCCTACAAAAGAAAAGATTAGGATAACGCTTCATTATTCAAGGAAAAACATCAAATTATACCTTAGGAGAAAAAGGTAAAGGTTTCTCCGCAGCCCTCTGGTTCGGCCCATGAGCAAACCTCATTACACTGAACTTCTTCATCAGGTAAGGGCTTTTAATCTTCAGATTCTCCTTAGCAACCCCTGGAAAATCACAAGTTGGGAACGAGTAAAAATATATTGAAAAGGGGAAGAATAGGCGGGCCTTATTTCGATCTATTGCTAAACTAATTCCGAATGCCGAAAGAAGATTTTCATTCTCCAGCTCAGAACGAGCGGGTATCCTGTTAAGCTGAACGTTCATGGGTTCCTCCCCAATTGTACGTCCATTTTTGTGTATTCTATTATCACCGCGTCATTGAATGAACATTGCGGGACTCGGTTGTTGAAACTCAAAAGGTTGGGTTTTATATCAAACGAGGTTTTGATATTCTATCCTCTAGAATTTTACAGGTATCCGAACTTAGTTCGATATCCCTTCTGATTGTCTGGGAGGTCATGGACTATCTTCAGCCCATGACGATGTGTAAAGGTCACCCATCCACAACCATATAATTGAGAATTACAGAGGCGTGCTCTAAAAATGTATCTAAAGGCAGTGAGCGTTGGAGGCACGGCTAAAACTTTACAGAGTATCAAAAACGCCACCAAATAACCCCACGCGTTAGGGTATAATTCCGGCACAGAAACGTTTAAAAAATATATAACTTCCCTAAAAAGGGGTGAAGAGGGAACCTAAGTCCCAACTCAAAGGAAGGGAGATATACAGCTGTACAATGCGGTGGGGGAAACCTAACGGTGTTGTAATTCCCCGGAGTGATTATGTTGTAATCATCTTTCAACCCCCACTTTAGCGAGATGGCATCCCGTTGTTTATCCAAGTGCCTCTTGGTTTGTAAATCAATGAAATAATTAAGGGGCCCACCACCTGGTATATAAAAAGGAGGAGGTGGCGGCGCTACGCTTTTTTTCCAGAGGACTCGGCTGAATCTTCGATCTTTTCCATATCTACATACAATAACCCTTCCAGGTCAGGATTTATTTTCGACAAGTAATTTGGGAAGAAAGCAATGCTCACTTCCCAAGAAGCAGACGTTACCATCTCTGGTGTATATATAGGGGATACAGATGATTCTTCCTCGGCTTTTATTGACTCATAATGAGGGGTGATTATTACTGAACTACTATCACCTGAATAATCTACCAACAATTCCTCCTTATCAAAGCGTTTACATACAACTAAAGAGGGGAAGTTCGTCGGGTTAGTAGGGTTGATGTCTATGTTAGCTATCGTCTCATTTGTAGCCGGGACATCCACATTAACCATAGTCTGAATAAAGTAGCAGGCGCAACTTCAAAAGAATAAAGACTAGTTTCATAAATAAATTCGAAGCCCTAACTAACATATTCAAAAACACGAAGAACAGTTTGAAGAAATTTAAAAATTTGAGGAAACTTTGAGTACCTTCTTTGAAGAAATTTGAAGATTAGTCAGAAAACTTGAAGATCTGTCAGAAAAAACTTGAAGATCTTCGAAACTTTTGTCAGAATTTGAAGAATGGTTGATGATTGTCAGAGCGTATCTCTCTACTTTCTCTCACTACAATAAATATTAATGAAATGAAAGAAATATTACTGGAAGTTAGGTGAGAGGGATAGGTTTCAAAACCCACATTTATTGCAAAAATAAATGCTTGAAAACCTCGCTCACCCCTAAACACCCTAATAAGAGAAGTCGAACATGAATTTAAACCGGGAAGTAAATGAGTCGGACCCCTAATGTGAGGGGGGATGTGGATAATTTTTCTAAGTATCCAGTCATTTGAAGATAACCGAGAAGTTGATAAGTCGGACCCTCAATGTGAGGGGGGATATGGATAATTTTTCTAAGTATCCAGTCATTTGAAAGTACCCGAGGAGTCAACAAGTCGGACCCCCAAGGTGGGTGGAAATGTTGATAATTTCTCTAAGTTACCAGGCTTTCGCACGAAATCGTAGGGTCGAAAAGTCGGACCCCAACATAGGTCTTAAAAGTTAAGAACCTTGGGATAAATCTATGTATGAGAGGATTTCTCATTATTTTCATTCGACTTATAGACAAGATGAGTCAGTTGCCGCGTCACACAACCTAGCCGCGAAATGTGTTGAGGTTACGTCATCCTCCTCAACGTTGCATCTTGTTACAATTTCTTCAAGCACTGATCTAAGTTGTGACCAATGTTGCAAGCACCAACATGCCCAGTCCGTAAAGTCGACAAGTTGGGCCCTTTATACTGTCTAATCCTGAATTTATTTGCCATGTTTGGAAATGTTTGCCACCTATCCCCGGATGTGTTCCACGTTCCACGAACTACCTGACAGCTGCAAAAAGTAATTGGGGCTTCTGAATTGTATATTTAGAATTTGTGGGAGATATCGTGAAAAAGCCGCGGTATGTATAGAACTTCGAGAATGTTGGTCGTGTCGGCAGAGTCGATAAGTCGGATTCGGTATATGACCAAATTTCTTAAAATTTTTCTATGTTACGAAAATTCCACAATGAATCAATGCAATTTATTGATTCCGTGGTAATATTCTATATAGTTGAATTCCCTTGTCTTGGTGTTGTCCTACAATTCTTATAAGGCATGAGTCAGGATCATTGTGGAAGATGTCCATGTTGTGGATATGTCGGACTCAAGTATGAGGAACAACCAAGACATGTGAATGCCGTGGAATAGGAAAATCTTCCATGTTGGGGCTCATTAGTTTTTTTTCTCATTGTCCGTATTATTGAAGATGCGAACCAATTTCATTCATTCTACATCATGGAAAAATCTTTTGGGTCTTCTTAGAAGTCGAACCCCAAAAAAAAACAAAAAAAAAAAAAAAAAAACAAAAACAGGGGGTTCATCAAGATTAAAGAAAATATTCTAAGTATATGATCATTCCGTGATATCGGTAAGTCGGTCTCCTTTTGGGGTCCCTCAATGGAAATTGAAGAAAAAATCTAAGTATAATTCCAATCCACGTAATCAACTGCTCATGTTATAAGTCATTCGGACTCCAAGGCGTATGTGAGTCCAGAGATGAAATTGTTCCCGAGGTGGAGACTTCTAATAATGAGCATCATAGTGAAAAGGATAAGGAGTATGATCTCGGGAAGGAGAAGGACATAGGTGATGATCATGACTCCGATATGAGAAAATGATTGAAAACGCCCCACCATATCCCTCGGAAATAAAAATAGTACCAACGAATGTTCCCACAACCACTAGTAGCATTGGGTCTAAGAAGAGAAAAGGACGAGGTCCTACGAAAAGCCTCAATGTCACAGAACCCATGCAGTTGGAGTACAATGCATTGGGTCAACACTTTGGCAAATGGCGTAGGCAATATGGAAAACAAATTGGCATATGTATCCGTAAGATTTCCATATTGCGTGCATGGAACGAGGTTCAAGAGAGTTTGAAGAACTCTCTATGGGATGATATTGTGGTAAATAAATTCACTATTTTTATTCATTTAATTTCATTTTAAAATTTAATTGACACTAATAAATATAAATTTTCTTTTTTGTAGAATTTTTTCTTTCAGTTGTTGCTGAAAGATTCAGAGATTTCAAATCCAATTTTATAACTAGCTGGATCTCTAACAAAAGTGCTCGTAAGACCAAGAAGGTCAAAACAGGAAATAAAGGTGGAGACTCATCAAGTGTTTCCCAAGCACCTGCGAAGATGCCCTATGAAATATGAGGTCATATACTAAAAAATGAATAGGAAGCATTTGTTGCCAAAAAAATTACTCCCACCGAAGTTATTCCATTATATTAGCTTTGATTTAATTTTAATTCTTTTGATTCAATCATTAAACTAATATATGACATTTGATTTCTATGATTAATTAGGAAAAGTGTGGTAAAGCTTCTGAATCAGCAAGCAAAACGAAGTTTTACCATCGCTTGGGCCCCAAAACGTACCATGAGGCGCAAAAAGAGTGGGTGGATGCGGGTTTATACCCCAATCTGAGTCCCACTGCCTCAACTACGGCTACCTCTGCATCTGTGAATATTCCTGCTGGAGATCGGGTGCGATTGTAACACCCCGTAAATTATCGGGTGTAAAAAAATAAAATAAATAAGTAATATTGAATTATATTATTATACATAGTTAATTATAAAAAATAAAGTAAGTTTAATTTTAACAGTAACGAATTTTATCGCGTGCAATGCCGTCGCGTGACGTTCTTTGCTGTACAAAAGTATAATAACTACTTAATTAATTCTAAAAAAAATTATAATGGACGGGAGGTGAAGGGTGCAGCCGGTTTTGAGAGTATGGGAGGAGGCTTGTAACTCCTCTCATAATGGTGTAATTAAGATTAATTAGGTTGATCCTTAATTTCCCTATTAATCCTAAACTTCATTTGTATTCCTCACATTTCAAAACCTCAAGTAAACACAAAAAAATCAGAAAAAAACTCTTCCTTGAGCTTCTTGTTTTCGGCATTCACAAAAAAAAAAAAATCTTTGTGTTCAATCCAATCTTTTGATCAAAGGGTAAGTTTAATTGAAATTGCTAGTTATAGATTTTATATACAAGGTTTTCTAAGATGAATTATATTTTATGTATGATGATATCCTATAACTTTGAGGAGGATTGAGTATATTTTTTATGTAATTTTCTTTAATAATCCTTTAATATACCTTAATTTTGTTAAAGGGATTATGTTATGTTTCTTGATTTATATTCTTTAACAAAGTTTAAATTTGTTATAAGAATTGAGTTTATGTTGATATTTAAATAAATTTCTTTTATGGTTTAAATTTCTCTAACTAAATTTCAATTTGTTAGTAGAAATTTAGATGGTATGGATCAAGTAATGTAGTCATCCAATGGTTTAATAATCCTTTAGCAAAATTTGATTTGTTTGAAGGATTGTGTTATATTTATATATATGTGTCCTGATTTAAAAGGGTGATTTGGTTTTGTAATTCTCTACAAAATTTAATTTGTTAAGAGAATTAAGTATTTAATTTAGTTATCATAATTTATGAAATTTCAAGTCTCTTGAAGGATTTTGTGAATGTGACCTTGCTAGAATTATTTTGGTCATGAGATTTAAAAGAAAAAGGGTTGATGATGTATATATAAAATAATAATAATAATGAATTTAAAAAATATATATATGTATATGTATTCAGGCAGCAGCTGTTCTGCCTCGTTAAGGGTGCCCACCCGGAAACTTTAGTCGTTTTCCGTTGTGTTATGCACTGTTGCGTTAAAAACTCGTTAAACACTTAAAATAATTAAAAATAGTAAATGAATGTTAGAAATTATGAAATTTGGTACCCAAGGTAATTGACGCGTTCCGAACGCAATGGTGAAGTTGGATTTTTCATTTGAATTTTCTAATCTGTCCGAAATGGCCCTTAAAGTTTCTGGTCAGAATGTGAAATTTGGAACCTTTGGGAATTGGATGTAAACAATTAAAAATTATCAAGTCTTAGTGATATTTTAGCGTATGGAGTGGATTAAATGTATAAAAACGTCCTAATACGTGATCGTTTTGTGTGTGTGTTATTTAGGACCTCGATTCATAAGAGGGCGAAATTTCTGTCGTGCTTGATCATTGTTGTTGCAGCGCTTAAAGGTACACGCTTAGACCATACTGTTGTGTGGTTGTGCAAGTAGTGTTGTTTCATTTCTAATCGAGGCATTGTAATTCACATAAGGATTAGACATCTCAAATAATTTGAAAGAAATTAATTGGAAATTGAGAATTTATGTGTTTGTCACCCAAAGGGGTTGACATTTGGTTGGATTATGTTACCCAAAGGGGTTAATGTATTGGTTTGGATTATTACAATTATTGTTCCCATGGCAGTTTTGGATCATTACGGCCACCATGGGGGTATGCATACTTTAGCCTTTGACGACTCGAACAGGACGAGCAACGTCTTAGGTCGGTGGTTGCCTTGGGATTAGCTCTCTCAAGTGTATTCCTCCAAAAAGATTTGGATTTATACTTGAACGACCCGAACAAGATGGGCAACGTTACAAGTTGGAATTATCTAATAATGAATGATTTATACTTGAACGACCCGAACAGGACGGGCAACGTTACAAGTTGGGATTAATTAATAATATATGTATTAGAGCCTATGCATGCTAAGATGAACATTTTGCTTGTATTCAACCTGATTGATATTTGTATGAAGTCTCTGACGTGTATTGGTTTGTTTCTTTGGAACCTACTGTGTGTTGTCATACGACGACTAGTAGGTTGATTGCAGGTGGGGTCTGGAGTGAGGTCTCGACTAAGAACCCGTAATCATCAAGACTATGCTATTATCTTTTTGTATTGTATTATGAGTAGAAAGAAACTCTGTACTTATGTAACAGGAGATAGTGTAGTTTTCTTTTCGCTTCCGCTTATTTCAATTAGTTGTCTAGAGGCCTATAGGCTCTCGAGTTGTACGTTAGAGCTTCCGCTGACTTATTATCTTTCACGCTGGTACTGCTTTCTGATTTATCTATATTTCTTTATCGACGGAACGTTGACGGTCCTAGATAAAAGTCTTCTCTGGAGTCCAAAGAGTGAACCGAAATTTGTATTTTCATATGGATTTCCGGGTCACTTAAACTGGACCGTTACAATTGGTATTAGAGCCAACGTTCCTCAGATGATAAAGGAATAAACAACCGTCATAGAGAGTTGGGAAGTAGTCGTTGGGACGTAAATTGTTGGAATGTGTTTGCGTTGTAGATTGTTTTGTGATAGTAATGTTTTGTTTGTACTTTCGTGTAGAATCAGGATATATATGGATAAGGGAAAAACACCCATGGACTCACACACCCCCAGGGAGACTAGTGTGGTACCGATGTTTGACCTAGAGACTGCTTGGAGAGAAGTCTGCAATGCTGATATATGGAGAATAAGGGATGCTGAAAGTATCCGAGATTATAGGGTGAGGATGCGTATGGTTAAGGCAAAGGCTGATAGGGTATGTTATGATATAGATTTGGACCGAAAATGAGTTACATCGTTTGTCCGAATCTAGGGAAAATGTAGAACCCGAGGAGGAGGGCGAGCCCCACATATTGAACGACGCTGATGTGGTCATGGAACCGTTGAAGGAGCGGAACCTACCCGACCCTCCACTAGTGGAAACCAAGGTTCAGTCGGAGAGTGATGTCGAAATGTGGGAGCCTAAGCGGGAACCACCTACTTATGTAGAGATTTCCAGCGAAGATGAGAGTTGCAATTGGGGTTCACACTATGACCTGTACGGCTATAGGACTGGGCTTGATAGGGTTTGCTCAGATGAAAAGGATCTCGAAGAAGACGTGGAGGAAGTACAAATCAACCACCCTAGGAATAGTGATAGTGAATCAGAAGAAGCGTACTCGAACTCCAGCTCTAATTCTGGGGAAAATGCAGATGATGAGGACTTTGACTTAGCAAGCTATAATGAGAGTGCTGACACTTGGGACGCTTGGCGTTAAAATTTTTTCCTTCTTTTCTTCAATGTTTTCCTTTAGTTATGTCTTTTTAAGTTATTATCTTTATGAAAAATGTAAAAGCTTTGAGGGAATCAGTTAAAACTCATCAGGTTATATCAATAAAATATCATAGTATGTTTATGGTTTCTTCCAATGAGGTGTGATGTGCATTACATATTGAGTCACTTTTACAATGTTTTTATTAAGTTTAATATTATATACATATAGAAATAAATATACCTAAGCACTAGTAAATAAGTAGTTGTATGTTAAGTCAATTTCAGCAAATTTTGCCTTTCTCTAGAACTTTCTAATCCTTAGGTCTTTCTTGTGATTAGTACCTTCTTTTTGCTTGCAGAAGATGCCTCCTTTGTCAAGAAAGAGACTGTCTAGAAATGATGCTAACCGTACGCTAAGAAATCTTGTGAAGGCGTTATCAAGTGTAAGCACACCACGAGAGAGGTCTACGTCGGAATTACCATCTGAAATGAGCAAACGGATTAGTCAGAGCAAACCCTCGACTTTCAACGGTAAAGGGGAACCGTCGGAGCTTGAACTCTGGTTAAGAGAATTTGACAAACTTTTTGATGTAGTATAATGCCCAAAAGAATTGAAAGTCAATCAGGCTGCTTTTTATTTGGTTGGAGAGGCCGACTACTGGTGGACAAACAGTAGATCGGGGTTGTTGGAGCAGGCTGAGGGGGATTTTGGTTGGGAATTGTTTAAAAGGGCCATGCGAGAGAAATTCTATCCGCTGCACGTAAGGAAAGATAAGTCGAACGAGTTTGCGCGGTTAGAGATTGGTGGTATGATTGTTGATGAGTATTACCACAAATTTATGGAGTACCTCAAGTACTGTCCTGATGATGTTCCCACTGAAGAGAAAAAAATGCAGCGATTTGAGCTGGGATTGTCGTATGACATTCAAAAACATATCGAAAGTGATCGCTATAACAACTTGGAACAGATGTACAAGCGCGCGTCTCAAATAGGGAATATTTTGAGGAAGGAGAAGAAAAGAGAGAAAGGTAATATCCCCGAGAAGAGAAAAGAAGGTGCTGGTCAGACATCAGGGACTCCAGCAGGTTTTTATCAAAAGAAAGCCAGAAATTTCGGCAGTTTTCAAGAAGGTGGGTCTGGGGTAAATGCGGGCTTTAGGGGAGAAGTTAAGCCTGCGAAGCCATTACTGGATCGAGATAGCAATGAGAGGAATTATTTTTGTAGGAGGTGCAAGAAAAACCATCCGCGAAAAGATTGTGACGGAAATCTAGTTGAGTGTAATTTTTGTCACAAAAAAGGCCATTGAGAGTATGAATGCTACATAAAGAAAGGGGGTAGAAGTCAACAGCCGGGTGGGCAGCACCGGCAACAGAATTTAAACAACGCCGGCAGTCAAGTCAACCGACAGTACGGGAATGGAAATCGTGGCAATGCTGGTCAGAGGTTTCAGCGACCTTTTAGTGGGGTGGCAAGGCCGGATAGATGGGAACCGGGTTGAGGAGTCGGAAATATATCGTGGGGGCAATCAAGTGGGAGGAATGAATGCACAGCCGGCTAATGGAAGAGTATCTGCGGTCAGTGCAAGGGAAACTGACCAGGCAACGGATGTGGTTACAGGTACGTTCGCCATTCATTCTATAGTTGTGAATGTATTATTTGATTCGAGAAGTACATGTTCTTTTCTTGCAAAGAGTAAAGTAGAAGAATTGAATTTAGGAACTTTTGAAAAAGTTTCTTATACGGTGCCTGTTCCATCGGGAAAATTGTACAGTTGTGATAGACTGTATAAGGATGTACCCTTGAAGATAGGGAAAGTTGTCTTTTCTATTGACTTGTATGTATTAGATATGGAAGGCTTAGACGTAATTTTGGGGATGGATTGTTTAGGAAGATATAAAGCCACTATTGAATGTATAGAGCAGAGAGTATTGTTGGAAGGACCACGAGGGAAAAACGTTAGATATAGGAAGTTTCCCAAGGGGCCCAGGACGAATTTGGTGTCGACATTAGAAATGCAAAGACTCGGGAGGCAAGGACACCCTTTGTACTTATGTCATATCAGCCAAAAGGGAAAGAAGTAGTAGGATCTCAAGGATATTGTTGTAGTGAATGAATTTTTGGATGTTTTTCTTGACGAGATTCCCGGTATGCCACCTCAACTGGAAATTGACTTCACGATAGACTTGGTACCTGGGACTGGACCGATTTCTAAGGCCCCTTATCGTATGGCTCCGAAGGAGATGGAGGAATTAAAGTCTCAGCTTGAAGAATTGTTGGATAAGGGTTATGTTCGACCTAGTGTTTCACCTTGGGGCACTCCAGTTTTGTTTGTGATAAAGAAAGATGGTAGTTTGAGATTATGCATCGACTATAGAGAGTTAAACAAGGTAACCATTAAGAATAAATACCCGTTACCCCGGATAGATGACTTATTTGATCAGTTGAGAGGAGCCGGGATCTTTTTAAAAATTGACCTAAGATCGGGTTATCATCAGCTAAGAATAGCTGAAGGGGATATACATAAAACAGCTTTTATAACACGTTATGGACATTATGAGTTCACCGTGATGCCTTTTGGGTTGACAAATGCTCCAGCTGCGTTCATGTGTTTAATGAACCAAGTGTTTAGTGCGTACTTGGATAAGCTCGTGGTTGTCTTTATTGATGACATATTAGTATATTCGAAGGACCGGGGTGAACACGAGGAACATCTACGTTTAGTCCTGCAAACTCTGCTAGAAAACACGTTGTACGCAAAATTGTCAAAGTGTGAGTTTTGGCTAGAAAAGGTATCATTTTTGGGTCATTTTTTTCTAAAGAGGGTATTTCGGTGGATTCGGCAAAAGTAGAGGCAGTTCGAAGTTGGTTGTCACCTAAGAATGTCACCGAAGTACGAAGTTTCTTAGGCTTGGCTGGGTATTACCGTCATTTTGTTAAAGATTTCTCACGTATTGCTCGGCCTATGACTTCGTTGATGAAGAAAGAGAAGAAGTTTGTGTGGACTGACGAGTGTGAACAGGCCTTCATGACTTTGAAGGAAAAGTTAACTACGGCCCCTGTTCTTACTTTACCGGACCCAAAGTTGGATTATACTGTTTACAGTGACGCATCGAAGAAAGGATTGGGTTGTGTATTGATGCAGGACCGTAAGGTGATTGCTTACGCATGACGACAATTGAAAGTACATGAAGTTAATTATCCTACCCATGATCTGGAGTTGGCTGCTATAGTTTTTGCTCTCAAAATATGGCGGCATTACTTGTATGGCGTCAAATGTAAGATCTACACTGATCATCAGAGTCTGAAGTATCTCTACACTCAGCCCGATTTGAACATGCGGCAACGTAGGTGGCTAGAGTTGATGAAAGATTATGATTTGGAGTTTATATATCATGAGGGGCGAGCAAACTTGGTAGCCGATGCATTGAGTAGGAAGTCTAATCCCTCGTTTTCCGCCTTAAATGGAGTTGAGGAGTTGCATCGGGGTTTTTCCAGATTAAATTTGGAAGAACATGCGGCAACGTAGGTGGCTAGAGTTGATGAAAGATTATGATTTAGAGTTTATATATCATGAGGGGCGAGCAAACTTGGTAGCCGATGCATTGAGTAGGAAGTCTAATCCCTCGTTTTCCGCCTTAAATGGAGTTGAGGAGTTGCATCGGGGTTTTTCCAGATTAAATTTGGAAGTGGTACGTAAAGGTGAGTTACAGGGGTGTCTGAGTGCCTTGGCTATTCGACCTTCATTCTTTGAAGAAATTTTGAACTCCCAGGATAAAGACCCAAAACTTTTGAAGTTAAAGGAACAGGCACAGGAAGGAAGAGCTGAGGGATTCTTTGTTCAGGAAGATGGAAGCTTAAGGTTCAATGCTCGCTGGTGTTTACCAACAGGGGAGGAATCTTTAAAGGAACGTATCTTGGATGAGGCCCATTGTACGAAATTTTCAGTCCATCCGGGCGTTGAAAAAATGTATCAAGACCTTAAGTTAATGTTTTGGTGGTCTGGGATGAAGAAGGATATTGCGGATTATCTCGCGATGTTTGACTTGTCAGAAGGTTAAAAGTGAGCATAAAAGACCAGGAGGTTTACTACA
>NC_080050.1:16412815-16417835 GCF_026212465.1 Amaranthus tricolor | reverse complement strand
AAGAAAACCGAATATAGCATACTTTAGACCATTTGGTTGCAAATGTTTTATTCATAATAATGGTAAAGACAATTTAGGTAAATTTGATGCTAGAAGTGATGAAGGTACATTTCTTGGATACTCACTTAATAGTAAAGCTTATCGAGTGCTAAACAAACGTACAGGTATAGTTGAAGAAAGTATACATGTTGTTTTTGATGAATCTGAAAATGCAACTTTAAGTGAAGGTTTTAAAGAGTTAAACCTTAATAAACATTTTGATGATTTAAGTGATGATGAACTGGATATTAAAAATGCTAATGCAGTTAAAAAGGTTAACATGCAGGATACCATACAAAGTATTGAGGATAAAGGAAAACAGGTTGTTAACATTGAAGACTCACAGTCTGATCTTGAGACCCAACCTCAAGAACTTGAGATAGTTCCTGAACATACTATTTTGGGTACACCAATTAGAAATACCTCAAATGAAGTAAGTATAAGTTCCTTGAATGAAAACACACCATCCATACTACGAAGAAGAACTAGAAAGTCATATCAACATCCTCCAGAGAACATTATAAGTGATCCAAACAAAGGTACGCAAACTCGATCCTCTCTTAAAAATCTATGTGCATTTTCTGCTTTTGTTTCTCTTGTAGAACCTAAAGATGTTAAAGAAGCATTAAAAGAACCAGAGTGGATCATTGCAATGCAAAATGAATTAAATGAATTCGAAAGGAACAAAGTTTGGGATCTAGTAGAAAGACCTCCAGATCGTACCATCATTGGAACAAGATGGGTCTTTCGTAATAAACTCAATGAGGATGGAGACATTGTAAGAAATAAAGCAAGACTGGTAGCTCAAGGCTATAATCAAGAAGAAGGAATAGATTATGATGAAACTTTCGCACCTGTGGCAAGGTTAGAATCTATCCGTATTATGCTTGCTTTTGCTTCATACATGAATATTAAACTATATCAAATGGATGTTAAATGTGCATTCTTAAATGGATACTTACAAGAAGAAGTATATGTTAAACAACCACCCGGCTTTGAAAATTCTGATCTACCTAATCATGTGTTCAAACTAAATAAAGCGTTATATGGCTTGAAACAAGCTCCAAGAGCTTGGTATGACAGATTTAGCTCACATCTACTTGAAAATGAATTTCAACGAGGTAAAATTGATAAAACACTTTTCATAAAAACTAAAGGAAAAGATATTCTAGTTGTTCAAGTATATGTTGATGATATATTGTTTGGAGCTACTAATGATTCTTTGTGCAAGGAATTTTCTGAGATTATGTGCAAAGAGTTTGAAATGAGCATGATGGGAGACTTAACATTCTTTCTTGGACTACAAATAAAGCAAAAGAAAGATGGCATATTTATTTGTCAAAGTAAATATGTTAGAGATTTATTAAAGAAGTACAATATGGATCAATGTAAAGAAGTTAATACGCCTATGAGTACAACACTAAGTTTGGACCAAGATATAAATGGTAAGAGTGTTGATCAAAAGACTTATAGAGGTATGATTGGTTCTTTATTGTATTTAACTGCTAGTCGTCCTTATATCATGTTTAGTGTTTGCTTATGTGCTCGTTTTCAAGCTAACCCAAAAGAATCTCACTTAACAGCAGTTAAGAGAATCTTTAGATATCTATATGGGACTAAAGACTTTGGTCTATGGTACCCTAGCTGTGGAAATTTTAGTTTGATTGGTTTTTCAGATGCTGATTATGCTGGATAGAAAAAGCACCTCAGGATCATGTCAATTTTTAGGAAATTCATTGATCTCTTGGTATTCTAAAAAGCAAAATTCAGTTGCTTTATCTACAGCTGAAGCTGAATACATAGCTGCCGGTGCTTGTTGCTCTCAAATTTTATGGATTGCTCAACAACTTAGAGACCTTGGAATTGATTTCAAAGGCATACCAATAAGATGTGATAATACAAGTGCAATTTGTATTACAAAGAATCCTGTGCAACATTCTCGTACAAAACACATTGAGGTACGTCACCATTTTATAAGAGATCATGTTGAAAAAGGTAATATTTCTTTATCTTTTATATCTACTGAAAATCAATTAGCGGATATATTTATAAAACCTTTAAGTGCTGATCGTTTTGCTTATATACGTATGGAACTTGGCATGCTAAATGACGTTGCATGAATTAAGGGGGAGTAGTATCAAAGAATAATATCAAAGAGTAATGGCATATGAGTAAAAGGATTGAAACGTTAATTACTTAAATACCAAGTATGTATTAAGGGGGAGCATTACGTATTATTATGATTATATATGTGTTTATGCATGAATTTAAGAATTGAAAATTTGATTTCAATTTCTTAAAAATTATTTGTTTTATAAATATGGGATTTATAATTAAATACCTTTAATTAATAAAGGATATTTAATTATTTTAAAACAAAATTGTTTGTTTCAATTAGTTGTGAACATCATCAATGCGTTAAAATTGTGTTCATTATTTTGGTTAATAAATTCAATTAATCTCATAATTGTATTTCCACTTATTCACGGTTGAAAACCAAAACCAAACACTTGTTCACCTTGATGCACAAACCGGTCAAGCTCCACACACACCCTTTGCATTCTCTTGTGTTGTCAAATCAATCAATTTAATGAAAGTACAAATGCATGTACTATACTCCTTTAAAAGAGAGTAAAACGCTTTACTCATTCATTTGCTCACAAAATCTTTTTCTGATTTCCTCTCAAAACCGTCTCTTTCACTTTCCCTTTCAAGCTTTTCAAAATCTGCTTCAATGGCACCTAAAAGAAGGATGAGCAGATCCTCTTCAAAATCCGAAAAAGGAGAATCATCTAAATCACAAATGGCTGAACCTATAACCCCTGTTGTTTCACCATTACACACTTTTGATGTTCCTAAACAATGGTTCGAAAATCATACTGCTTGTGGGAGATGGGTTGATATTTTTCGACAAAGATCACTTTCCTTTGTTGATATACTTGATTATAATTTCTTCTTGTTTGAAGACTTTGAAATAATCTCTGTTTTTATTCAATCTACTCCTGGTATGTTATTAAGTCCTGGTTCTACTACCTATCCAACTCTTGTAAAAGTTTTCTATTCAAACTTATCTTTTGTTATGATTGAAGGAGAACATGCTTTAAGAAGTTTTGTTAAGGGTGAAGAGATTGTAATTTCAAAAACCCTAATGAATGACATTTTTAAATTTTCTTATAAATCTGATGATCAAACCCCTAATATTTTAGCGTTACAAAATGCTAGGGATATGTTCATTCTTGAATCTTATTCTGATTTCTCTTCTACTAAACAGTTAACACATAATGTTTTGAATTTAAGTGGTAAACTGTTACACTACATTCTTGTAAGAACCGTTTTCTCTCGCAACACTTCTTGTGAATTGGTTACTGATGCTCATCTTATACTGATGTGGAAGATTGCTTCTCTGAAAAATGTTGATTTTTCTTCTATTATCTTCTCCACAATGCGGTTTTGTTGCTCACATTCTCGCAATTGCTCTCTTCCTTGTGCCAATCTTTTAACATTGATCTTTGGTCATTTTAATCTACTCTCTGATTTAGAGGAAGTGCATTGTTCTGGTCCAATTTCATTATCTACTGAAATCCTTCCGCCTCTTGGTATTTTTAAAATGGATGGAAAATATGAGTTGTACTCAAATTTGTCTTCAACTGATAAAGAGGATCTTCAAAAGATTCATGGTAAGAGGCTTACACGTCTTGAACCTCACATCAAGGAACACACCACTCTTTCCCGACTTCAGTCTCTAGATTTAGAGGTTGGTGAAATGAAATCTTCCCTACTGGCATTACATGATAAAGTGTCTACTCTTACTTTTATGTTAGACTCTTTTATGAAAGAAATGAAGGGAATGGTAGTAGAAGATGTGGTAGTGGAAGAAGAGGTCGTTGATGGTGATGCTGCTGTACCAAAAGAGGCTGAGGCTAAGGCTGAGGAGAAGGAAGAAGAGGCTGAGAAGAATGGAGATGATGATCAAGAAGTTGCTATTGAGGGTCAAACTATTGATGTTAATATTGCTGAGACCTCTCCAATCCAAACAATTAATCCACCCGTTGATGAAACAATTACCCCTGGACAATCCAAACCTTCCAAGAAAAGGAAGAGAAGGTCTAGGAAGTAATTTTTGTTGATTATGCATGTTATGGTTCTGTTGAACAATATTTTCTTTTCGGCAAACAATATTTTCTTTTGATAATCCCAACATTTTAAGACTCCTTGTTTACTTTTTGATGAAAGTCAAAAAGGGGGAGATATATGTGTGTATTATGTATGTTTATTTGCATGCTTACTTGCTCTGATTTTTCTGATAATGTTTTGCATGTTTGCTTGCTTATACATGTTTGCTTGCTTATATTGCTGGTTTGCTGGTTTGTATTATACATGTTCTGAAATATTATGCTCTGAAAAATTGTTGAAAATTGTTGAATGTTTTGCTCTGATTTCTTTCCAGAATTGTTCTGTTTATTACTAAATGTATTAATGCTTAACATTCATGCTTACGAGAGATATAATGTATATGTTTAAGGGAGATATGGAAATTTTGTTGCATAACTTGATAGTTGCTAAAGTTGCTGATTGAATATTTGATTGCTGATTATAGATTATTATTCATGATCATAATACTAGATAATCATGTCTTTGATAGTAAAGTTTTGATACGATGTTACATTATAATGATGACTATCATATTTGCATGTATTATGACTGGATATTCGTCTACATAAATAATGTTTGCAATGATATTAAGTATAAAAATTTGCTAGATTATATTACATTATTCTGATTTGAAAATATGTTAAGAAATATTGAACAATTTTTAATTTCATTATAACTTAGAAATATGATTTAAGGAAATATGGTTTTGACTTTCATCAAGGGGGAGATTGAAGACTCAACTCTCTTAAATAATAAGGGGAGATTGAAGACTTAATTCTCTTGATTGATGATAATTCAAAACACATATTGTTTAAACAAATAAATTAAG
>NC_080050.1:16400315-16407815 GCF_026212465.1 Amaranthus tricolor | reverse complement strand
TGCTCTTAGTTTAAGCTTTATTTATTTTGAATAATTCCGCAAAAACAGGGCACAATCGATTAAACTTGCAACAACAACAATTCACCCCCCCTCTTGTTGCTGTTCCCGTTCCTAATTGAGTCAACAATTGGTATCAGAGCCCTGTTCCCAGAAGATCAGGAAACCCTGAGGGCAGATTCTGGTGTTCCCGAAAAATGTCAATTATGAACGAGCGAATGGAAGAGGGATATTCAACTCAAAGACCGCCAATGTTCGATGGAAAATTCTATACATACTGGAAAAATAGAATGGAAATCTTCATCAAGGCTGAGAACTATCAAGTGTGGAGAGTCATTGAAATCGGAGATTTTGAGGTAACCATTACTAACTCCAACAATGAAGTAGTTCCCAAACCAATAACGGAATATGAAAAAGAAGATTTTCAGAAAATGGAATTAAATGCTCTTGCTATAAAATTACTTCATTGTGGTCTTGGACCAAACGAGCATAATAGAATAATGGGGTGTAAATCCGCTAAGCAAATTTGGGACCTGCTTGCTGTTACCCATGAGGGAACAAGTGAAGTCAAACGGTCCAAAATTGATTTGTTAATGTCTAAATACGAGAGATTTGTTATGGAGCCAAGAGAAAGTATCCAAGAGATGTTCACTAGGTTCACCAACATAACAAATGAGCTTGTTTCTCTTGGAAGAATAATTCCCACTGATGAACAAGTAAGGAAGATTCTAAGGAGCCTTCCTCAAGATGAGCGCTGGAGGGCCAAGGTTACTGCTATACAAGAGTCCAAAGATTTTACAAAGTTTAATCTAGAGGAGCTGGTTGGTTCCCTAATGACGCATGAATTGCATTTGGGAACAACAGACAGTTCCAGGAACAAGGGACTGGCTCTGGCAGCGGGGGAACAGGACGAATCAGAATGTGATGAAGAAGAGGCTGCTTTGTTGGTACGAAAATTCAAGAAGTTCTTCAGGAACAGCAGGTATGCAAATCAAAGAAACAACAAAGAAAGAAGAACAAAAAATCTTGAATGCCACAAATGTGGAAGTACCGAGCACTTCATCAAGGATTGCCCAACATGGAAGAATGAAAAGGGCAAGGGAAAGACAAGAGATTCAAGAAGACCGTTGAACAAAGAGAATTTCAACAAGATTGACTTTCGTAAGGCCATGATTGCAGCATGGGGAGAAACTGAAAGTGAGAATGAAACTATTGTTCCTGAAGAAGAGGAGACAGCTAACCTATGTCTCATGGCTACGCATAAAAGCAAGGAGAAGCAGGTAAATATTTCTAATTCATTTTCTGACCATTCATTCAATCTAAGTAAAAATGAATTAAAAGAGTTGTTAAAAGAGACACAAGTTAAATTTGAAAATTGCAATGATAAGTGTCTCAAGTTAGAACAGGAATTTAAAGTAAGCAAAGACCATGTCTCATACATAAACACCTTTAGACATGATGTCCAAAACAGATTTTTCGGTTTGTTGGACCAAAATATAATCCTAAAGGAAAATATGGAGAGACTTAAGAAAGAAAATGTTATTCTTAATATTGAGCTATCACAATACAAATTATTAGGCTTAAATAAAGAATTGATAAATGCATCTACTAAGGATTTGTGCAATGATTTTCAACATTTAGAGTTGAATCCAGAATCCGACCATAATAATGATAATAATCTTGAATTAAATTCTAGAGGAAAAGGGAAAATCAAAATAACTCCCAAAGGGATTCTAGATGCTAAAAGTAAGAAATCAAAAGGCCTAAAATATTTTAAGAATAACAAAAGTAAGAAAGCTTACGTTGATCTTCCTAGAGACAGGTACTGTACCTTCTGTGGAAAAGCTGGCCATCTGAAGGAACAGTGCACCAAAAGGGAACAGTATACTGTCTCTAACAGAAATTATGTCGATAACATTCAAATTGATAAATATGATTCATGTAAGATCGACAAGGAACCCAAGAAAGTCTGGGTTCCTATAATTAACAATTAATTATCTTACAGGTTCAAGTGAGGGGGAACAGCTCATGGTATCTCGACAGTGGGTGTTCCAAGCATATGACGGGTGACAAAACTAAATTTCTCTCACTTGAAGCCTATGATGGGGGAACAGTAACCTTCGGTGACAATATGAAGGGTGAGATAATCGCCAAAGGAAAGGTTGGAAGGTCATGTTCCCACGCCATTGATAATGTATTTTTAGTCGAGAATTTGAAACACAACTTACTCAGCATTTCTCAATTTTGTGATAAGGGTAACTCTGTAAACTTTACTTCTGAAAAGTGTATTATTTCTAGGAATGACACAGGAGACACCATTCTTGAGGGAATCAGAAAAGGGAACACCTATGTGGTGGACCTGGACACTGTTCCCAGAAACAGTCTAACGTGTCTAAGTGTTATAGAAGACGACCCACTTCTTTGGCATAAGCGTCTAGGTCATGCTAGTTATTCATTGATTAATACATTAAGATCTCAAGACCTAGTTAGAGGACTACCAGCTATAAAATTCCTTAAGGATGAAATATGTGATCCTTGTGCCAAAGGAAAACAAGTAAGGTCATCTTTTAAACCAAAGAATGTTGTGACCACCTCAAAAACGCTTTGACCACCTCAAAAACGCTTGAATTATTACATATGGATTTGTGTGGACCTATGAGAATACAAAGCCGTAGTGGCAAGAGATATGTGTTTGTTATTGTTGATGATTATAGTAGATTTACATGGACTTTATTTTTGGTTAGTAAAGATGAAGCTTTTAATGAGTTTGTTTCTTTCGCTAACAAAATACAAAAATCTACCAATAATCAAATTATTCACATAAGGTCAGATCATGGTAAAGAATTTGAAAATTCAAGCTTTATGAGTTATTGCAATGAACATGGAATAAGTCACAATTTTTCCGCCCCTAGAACACCACAACAAAATGGTGTAGTAGAAAGGAAAAATAGAACTTTAGAAGAAATGGCTAGAACTATGTTAATTGCTAGTGGTTTACCTAGAAATTTTTGGGCCGAGGCTGTTAATACTGCATGTTATATTTTAAATAGAGTATTGATAAGATCCATCACTTCTAAGACACCTTATGAATTGCTTAAAGGTGTTAAACCAAATATTTCCTATTTTCGTGTGTTTGGATGCAAATGTTTTGTACATGTTAATGGAAAACGAAATATAGGTAAATTTGATGAAAGAAGTGATGAAGCAGTATTTCTTGGCTACTCATCTCAAAGTAAGGCATATAGAGTCTATAACAAAAGAACAATGAGTGTGGAAGAATCCGTTCACATAATTTTCGATGAAACTAACTTTTTGTCAAGTGAACAGGATACAAATAATTTTAAGATAGGTCTTGCAAATCCAGAGGACGATGATGAAGAATTGAAAGTGCAAGATCAAGAAACAGCTGGTGAACAGCCGGTTCCAGCAGAAGCAGAAAGTACTGATCAAGTTCAGGAACTGCCAGAACATCAGGAACAGCAGACTGTTCCCAATCCAGCTGTTCCCACACATGAGCAGAACAATCCAGTAGCTGAACAGAATGTTAATCAAGCTGATGAACCAGAACATGCTACTGTTCCCACAAGAGATTTTGTACCAAAACCTTGGAGATATCAAAAATACCATCCTCTTGATTTGATTGTAAGTGATTTGAATAAAGGAACACAAACTCGATCTCAAATGAGAAATTTTTGTGCACATTTTGCGTTCCTATCATCACTTGAACCCAAAAATCACGAAGAAGCTCTAAAGGATTCGGAATGGGTCATAGCCATGCAAGATGAATTGAACGAATTTGAAAGGAACAAAGTATGGCATTTAGAACCCAAACCGAAACACAAGAAGGTAATTGGTTTGAAATGGGTATTTCGAAACAAATTAGATGAGCATGGAATAATTGTAAGAAACAAAGCAAGGCTCGTGGTAAAAGGGTACAATCAACAAGAAGGTATTGATTATACTGAGACATTTGCTCCAGTAGCAAGGTTAGAAGCTATTAGAATTTTAATTTCTTTTGCTGCATTTATGAACTTTAAATTATATCAAATGGATGTGAAATGTGCTTTCTTGAATGGTTTTCTTGATGAAGAAGTTTTTGTTGAACAACCACCTGGCTTTGAGAATACTTCGTGTCTTGATCATGTCTATAAGCTTGATAAAGCACTTTATGGGTTGAAACAAGCTCCTAGGCAATGGTATGAAAGACTATCAAAGTTTTTGATCCAAAATGACTTTATAAGAGGTAAAATTGATAAAACCTTATTCTTTAAGAATAAAGGTTCCAATATATTAGTTGTTCAAATATATGTTGATGATATTATTTTTGGTGCCACAAATGAATTGCTATGTAAAGAATTTGCTAACCTTATGAGCACTGAATTTGAAATGAGCATGATGGGAGAATTAAATTTCTTTCTTGGTTTGCAAATTAAACAAACTGCTAATGGTATCTTTATTCATCAACAAAAATATATAAAAGAACTTCTTAAGAAATATGGATTGAATAACGCTAAAACCAACCATACACCCATGGCTACTAATGTAAGATTAGATGAAGATACAAATGGAACAAATATTGACCAAACTATGTATAGAGGCATGATTGGATCTTTATTATATCTAACTGCTAGTAGACCCGATATTTCATTTAGTGTTGGTTTATGTGCGAGATTTCAATCTAACCCTAAAGAATCACATCTAACTACAGTGAAACGTATTTTGAGATATCTAAAGGGAACAGATGATTTATCATTATTTTATCCTAAGAGTGATGTTTTTGATTTGAAAGGCTTTAGTGATGCAGATTATGCAGGAGATCTTGTTAATAGAAAAAGCACGTCAGGTATGGTACAATTTCTTGGCTCATGTTTAGTTTCATGGAGTTCCAAGAAACAAAACACTGTTGCATTATCAACCGCTGAAGCTGAGTACGTAGCAGCAGCAGCTTGCTGTTCCCAAATGTTATGGATAAAGCAGCAGCTAAGAGACTTTGGTATTAAGTATGCATGTGTTCCTATTTATTGCGATAATACCAGTGCCATATGCATATCCAAAGATCCAGTGCATCACTCACGAGTAAAGCACATTCATATTAGGCATCATTTTCTTAAGGATAATGTTGAAAATAAAAATATTATTGTTAAGCATGTAAACACTAACGAGCAAATAGCAGATATCATGACCAAACCGCTCCCAAGGGAACAGCATGAGAAAATGAGATTGGAACTTGGCATGATCAAGCTGCATTAAAGGAAGTATCATATATGATTCCTAGAGACAAAATGAAAATTGAAAATGATCAATCAACCACAATAATCTTGATTGAAAAATCAATTAACGAAAGGATCAGGTACGCTTTTTTAAAGGTATATACTTTGGATGCTCTTATGATTGCATGATTATCTTGATCAAACAGTAGTAGCATAATTTTACCATTTTCTTTTTAAAAACAAAAAAAAAAAAAAAAAAAAAAAAAAAAAAAAATCGTCCAACAACATTTCTCCAGCAGTTTCTTTTAAGTAGGAGTTGAATCTCAACGTATTCCATTTTCACAATTCAAAATCAATTGTCTTGATTTGATAACTGCCTCAAGCACGTCACTTCATCAGGTTACTCCCTCTCGTCCCATCTTTCATTTCATCTTCACTAACCTTTCACGTTCACTCAACCCTAAACCGTCATTCCTTCCACTTCCCTTTCACTTCGCCATTCTCCTTTGCTTTTCTCTCTAAAAACTTCAATGAAAACCAAGAATCTGAACCCAAAAATGAAGCAACCTGTCCCTTTTCGAGTTATCTACCCACCTTCTCACACTCCCAAACCTAAGTCTTCATCAAAGGAACCAGAGGAAACCCCCATCTCCCCGCAAACGCAAACAAGTGGTAAAAGAACAAGAGAATCCAAGAAACCTTCAACTCACTCTGCCAAGAAAAAGAAGGTAACGCATTACATAAATGCTGAAGAACTTTCTAAAGAAATGTCTGTAGGATTTGGTCTAGACAAAGAATGGTACGAATCTACAACCTTTCCTAAATTCCATGAAATTTTACAAACTCAAAAATGGGAATCACTTATGAGCGTATATTGCTGCAACCCCATTTACCCTGACATTATGCATGAGTTTATTTCTAATTTTGCTGTTCATGATGGAGTTTGTTCTAGTTCAATCAAAGATATTGATATTGAATTTGATAGTCTGACTTTAGGAGAGTGGTTAGGTGTTCCTGCTACTGGTTTTGACGTTTATTTTGTTGGGTCTAAAATTGCGTTTTCTGGAAGAGATGAAAAAGATGTTTGGAGATGCTTGGGGGTTAGGCAGAAAAGAGGGAAAGTGAGTCATAATGTCCTGTCTCCTTTACATAAGTTGCTGTACAACATTGCTAGAAGGTTTATCTTGCCACGAAACTCAAAACGTAGTGAGGTAAGTCTTCGAGATGCAACCCTGATATACTGTATGGTGAACAACATAAAGATTAATTTTCCTTTCTTGATGATTTCTCACTTAAATGATTGTATAGCCAAACGTTGTATGGTTGGCTATGGTGGTTTGTTGTCATGGATCTTCTCAAAGTTTGGTGTTCCACTTGGTGATTACAGTTTTCCTATGGGTCCCAGCAATATGATAGGTGTAAAATGCTTGAGTAATTTGCGCCTTAAACTAAATGAGGAAGGGATCCTTGAAAATATTGTGGAACAGGTTGAGATTGATTCTGATAATGAGGAACAGGAGGAAGAGGGGAAGGAAAAGGAGGAACAGGATGAAGAGGAAGAGAAGAAAAAGGAGGAACTGGAGAAAGAGGGAGAAGTGGAGAAGGAGGAACAGGAGAAAGAAGAAGATGGAGTTAAGGAAAAAGAGGTTGTTCCTTCTGAGGAAGAAGACCAGGGGGTGGAATCTAAGGTTTCTCTTAAAGAAGACTCTAGGGCTGAACCCAATAGTTTTCCCTCATCAAAGCCAACCACTCCACCAACTCATCATTTTCAATCACCACTACCTTCACCAACACCAAGATCACCATCACCATCATTTCACAAACACAGCTTTGATCAGGCAACCGTTCCTACTGCTCCCTTATATTCCATTCTTCTCAAGCTTGATGACCTGCAGGATCGCTTCTTCAAGTTTCAAGATGAGATCCGTGTTTCCCTAGCCTCTTTAGCTGACCAGATGACTCAGATGGAGGCTCGTCTTGGCGCTAAATTGGATACAGTTGAGGTGGAAACGGAATATGTTGATGAAGATGCTCCTGCTTCATAGTTTCCCTTTTATATTTTTCATTGCTACTGTCTCTGTCTTTAAACAATTACTTTCTTTTGGTACCAGCTGGGGTACAAATCTTTAACATTGTTAACATTGAACCTTTTTATGCTGCTACTATGTTAGGCTGGTTAATCTTTGCTTATCATGCTTGCATTCTTTGTGTTCTTTTAAAATTTGCTTCCTATCCTATCTTTGACTATATTTAGTGCTGTGGCTTGATTGTTTATCTTCTTTTTGATTGATGT
>NC_080050.1:16387815-16395315 GCF_026212465.1 Amaranthus tricolor | reverse complement strand
GAGACGCTCTGACAATCTTCATCCCTTCTTCAAACTTCTGACAAATCCTTCGAAGATCTTCAAGGTTTCTGACAGATCTTCATCAAGTTTCTGACAAATCTTCAAATTTCTCTTTAAGGTATTCAAACGTTTCCCAGATTTTTCGAATTTCTTCAAGTTATTCTTCAAACTGTTCTTGAATTTCTTGAATTTCTTCAATCTGTTCATGAATGTTAGCCTAGAACTTTGAATTTGTTTATGAATTTAGTCTCTATTCTTTACAAGTTTCGACTACTACTTTATTATTAAAATGGATGTCGCGACTACTCAAGAGACCATAGCTAACTCAGACATCAACCCTACTAACTTGCCGGAAACTCCTTTGATAGTACGTAGACGTCTTAATAAAAAGGGGTTACCAATGAATGATTCGGACGAAAGTAGTTCGGTGAGAATTACCCCCCATTATGAACCAATAAAAGCTGGGGATGAGTCGTCTGTATCCCCTATATACCCTCTGGAGATTATGAAAACTGCTCCTGGGGAAGTGAGCATTGCTTTCTTTCCCAATTACTTGCCGCGAATAAATCCTGACCTAGAAGGGTTATTGTATGTAGATATGGAAAACCTTGAAGGATCAGCCGAGTCTTCTGGAAGGGAGAGTGCAGCGCCAGTTCCTCCTCCATTCTACATTCCAAACGGCGGGCCCCTAAACTACTTCATTGATTTACAGACCAAAAGAGATCTAGACAACCGTCGGGAAGCCATCTCTCAAAAATGGGGTTTGAAGGACAACATAAACATTATTACCCCGGGGAATTATGACACCGTTAGGTTTCCTCCCCCACACTGTATAGCTGTATACTTTCCCTCTTTTGAATTAGGACTTAGGTTTCCTCTTTACCCGTTTTTTAGGGAGGTGTTAGAGTTCTTGAACATTTCAGTGCCCGAGTTATACCCAAACGCCTGGGGTTGTATGGTGGCCTTTTTGATCTTGTGCAAAGTTTTGGCCGTGCCACCAACACTCACAGCTTTTAGATATATATTCAGAGCCCGCCTATGTAGTTCTCAATCATACGGCTGTGGCTGGATTACTTTTACACACCGTCGTGGGCTGAAGATAGTCCAAGACCTCCCCGATAACCAGAAGGGGTATAGGACGAAATTTGCATATTTATATAACTCAGGGGGATGGAATATCAAGACCTCTTTTGACATTAAACCCAATCTTTCGGGTTTTAATAATGGGATCCCGCAGTGTTCTTTTAGTGATGCGGTGATCATCGAATATGCGAAGATGGACGTTCAATTGGGAAGGAAACCCATGAACGTCTAACTTAATTGGATACCCGGTCGTCCTGAGTTGGAGAATGAGAACCTCCTCTCAGCATTCGGCATCAGCTTGGCTATTGATCGGAGTAAGGGTTGTCGGGTTTCTTCCTTCTCTTTTCTATGGCATGTTTAGCTGTTTCTGACTCATGGTTTTACAGGGATAGCCAAGGAGAATCTTCGAGCAAAGAGTCCAGAGCTGATGAAGAAATTCAGTGTTTTGAGACTTGCTCAAGGGGCCATCCAACGGCCCGAGGATAAGCCTCTACCTCTTCCTCCAAAGGTATAACTTCACAAATTTCTTCGTTCTGAAAGACTTCTGTTGATTCCTCCTAACTTTTTCTTTTGTAGGACTCGGCGACCGTAGAAAAGGGTTTGGATGACGTGCCCTCAGAGCAGGAGGCTCTCCAACTTCTCTAGGAGAGAAAACAAGTCCACATCCCTGATGAATCTGAGAGGGTAATTCCTCCGCAGACGAGGGGGGTGACGAAAAAGAGTGGGAAGAAGAAGAGGAAGCGGGATTCTTCTTCCCACCGGGAGAGCTCGGCCAAAAGGCCCTCTGTGGGCACGATCCATACGGCCGTGCCTCTCCAAATGAGGTCGGCTGAAGAGGAGGCGTCGCCCCCCTTGGACGCTCCACAGCCAGTCCCGAGCAAGGGGAAGGAGAAGGTGGGGGAGTCTTCCGCGGCTCCTTCATCGCAGTTTGCTGAGGTTTATCGTCGTCGGGAAGTTTCCCCTTTTTGACACGAGACGCCCTTTTCGGAGTTGGGGCACAAGGGCCTGATTGTTCGTTTTAACAGGGCGACGTCCAACCTAATCAGCAAGGTGGACGTCGACCTACTGGAGTCCTTGGCCCCCCGTGATAGGGTGCGTCAGGCACAAGCTTCGGCGGCAGAGGTAATGACTTTACGCTTAGTGGTGATTACTTGTTGTTTCCAGATTTCTTTAATAGCCGTTCCTTTGCAGGCGTTCATACGGTTGGCTTTTGAGCTCGACACCAACCGTCAGAGTGCCGCGGACCAGGAGACCGTGGCCGCCCTTACCTCCCGCTGCGAAGAGCTGAATGATGAATTATCAAAATTGCGGGAGGACCTGCCGAGCTTAAAGGAGAAACTGGCCAAGTGTTCTGAGCTGAAAGAACGCTTGGTCAGGACCGAACAATGGCGGGAAAGGGCAAGGAAGCAGCTGGACCAGACCATCGAAAACTTAGATGCTGCTTCCACCAGGTCTGCGACCCTCGGCCATGAAGTCGGCTTGCTGATGGATACCCATGCCAAGCTCCTTCATCAGAACCAGCAACTTATGCAGCAAATATCGACTGATTCTGCCCACTTCAAGATGATCCTATCCGCGGCTAAGGTGTATAAACTGTGCTTAACCAGGAAGGTCCGGATAGCTCGAGACTGGCTTCTTTTGGATGAGCCGGAAGCGTCGAAGTTTCTTGGAGATCTGACGGCGGAGATGGTGAAAGCCGGAACCCTGATCAGCGACGAAAAGTATCGCTTGGCCGCCGCGGAGTTGGGCATGGATTTTACCTCCCTTCAGCAAACTGCTGATCAGAAGGGGGGTGAAGCCTTGTCCAACCTTGCTTCCGTCTTGGACGGTGAGTCGGCGGTACTGGTTGACGTTGTCTGGGATGCGGAGGAAAAGAGAGCCTGGTCCAAAAGGATGGACACTGAGGCTGAGAGGGAGGCTTTATGTCTCGACTTGGATCAGTTGGCTCTTTCTTCTCCTCCGGCGTCAGATGTCCCAGAAAACTTGACGCTCTCCAGCCTGGAGGTTTTGTGCCTTGATCTATCGAACCTTATTATCGATGAAGGTAGGAACCTCCAGGGCTTGTCCCGAGAGCTGTCCGAGATCGGGGTGGAGCCGTTCAATGTAGAAGATTATGTAAGCTTCACCCCCAGTCTTGAAGAGGGAAGGGTCGGGTCTCCTCTGCCGCCGGATCAAGACGTCGATGCTTTTTTGGAAAATGTATAGTTTTGGAAGATGTAATCTTGTAACTTCATTTTTGCGAACATTCGCTTTTTGTACCTTGAATACTCTGATGTATATATTTTTAACATTGAAAGTTTATTCGAGGTGTCAATGCTTTTGTATGTTGAGCCGTGGCTTCTCTTGTCTGAGTCCGCGGAATATTGCTGAACCGAATCAGAAGGCATGATTTGCCGATGTTACGTGCGGGCGACATCAAGGAGATTTATACTTGGTATATTCAGTCCTTAGACCCCATTCTGGGGGTCCGACTTGTTGAGGTCCCGTTTGGGGGACATCTTAGAAAAACAGAATATTTTTGAACTTAGGGACACCTACCTGGGGGTCCGACTTATCGATGTCCCGGTTGGGGAACATCTTAGAATATTTTTGAACTTAGGGACCCCAAACTGGGGGTCCGACTTATCGATGTCCCGGTTGGGAAACATCCTAGAATATTTTTGAACTTAGGGACCCCAAACTCGGGGTCCGACTTATCGATGTCCCGGTTAGGAAACATCTTGGTGAAAAACTTAGAATTGTTTTGAACTCAGGAACCCTAAGCTGGGGGTCCGACTTATGAATATTACTGATTTAATAAGATTTGTAAACATAAGAGTCGGATAATTTGAAAATAAAACCTGTTTATTAATGATTGATAAGGATACAAGCGATGATTGAAGTAATTTTGAATTACAACGCAACTATGTTGCGGAATGACTGTAGTCGCGGATTGGTACTAATGAGTCTGTCATTGATGAAGCTGCTTATGCTGATGCTAGTTACTGATTGCCCCTTGCAAATTTTATTAAATGAAGAATTTTTTCAAATGGTCTCCATTCCATGGTCGGGGTAGTCTTTTCCCTTTCATGTCTTCTAGTTCGAAAGTTCCTGGCTTGATGGCGTGGGTGACTTTGAAAGGTCCGTCCCAGTTGGCCCCTAACTTTCCTTTTTCCACAATCTTTCCCGTAGCTTCGATTTTTCGGAGGACAAAATCACCGATTTGAATACGTCTGGTTTTGACGTGGCGATTGAAGCTACGGATCATCTTCTGTTTTTGTGCTATCGATCTCAGCAGTGCGTTTCCTCTTGTCTCTGGCAGCAGATCTAAGTTTGCTCTTTTTCCTTCCTCATTTTCGTCGTGTGAGTAGTAGGTGACCCTTGTAGAGGGTACGCCTATTTCAACTGGAAGCACGGCTTCAGATCCGTACACTAAAGAGAAAGGTGTATGCCCCGTTGCTTCTTTGATGGTCGTTCGACTTGCCCATAAGATGCCTGGTAGTTCTTCATCCCAATTGCCCTTGACCCCTTCTATCTTCTTCTTAATGCCATTCAGGATCTCTTTGTTCGCGGACTCTACTTGACCGTTAGTTTGCGGCCTGGACACAGAACCGAATCTGATTTGGATGTTAAACTTGTCGCAGTACTCGATGGTGTTCTTGCTGACAAACTGCCTTCCATTATCTGTTATGATCACCCGGGGGATGCCGTACCTTGTGATGATATTCCGCCCTATAAACTGACAGACTTGTTTGTCCGTGATTGAGCTAAGGGCTTCTGCTTCTACATACTTGGTGAAATAATCAATGGCCACAATGATGAATTTGCGTTGCCCTTTTGCTGGAGGGAAGGGGCCAAGGAGATCCATGCCCCACTTGTCGAAAGGCAGGACGGCTTGCATGACGGTCAAGTAATTAGATGGCTTCCTTCCTATCTTTGAGTGTTAATGACATTCAGGACATCTTTTGATCAAATGCTCCGCGTCTTCTCGGAGTGAGGGCAAATAATATCCACTTCTAAGGACTTTGCCGATGACAGTTCGTACTCCTTGGTGTATGCCGCATCCTCCTTCGTGTATTTTGCGGAGGATATAGTTTCCTTCTTCAGGGGAAACACATTTCAGGAGGGGGTGTGTATATGACTTTTTATAGAGCGTTCCTTCGTGGAGTTCGAACCATCTGGCCTTCTTCCGGAGCATTTTGGCCTGACTTTCATCTTGGGGAAGCGTCTGATTCCGCAAGTATTCGACGTATGGTCCCATCCATGTTTCTGATCTGTCGATTGTATCGACCATGAAGTTGATGCTGGGGTTAGGAAGCACTTCCCAGATTATGTCTCGAGCCGCGGATGTTTCTACTGAGCTGGCAAGTTTCGCTAGGGAATCGGCTTGGGCATTCTGGGATCTTGGAATGTGCTCCAATGTGAACTTGTCGAATTTTTGAACAAATCCCTTTACTTGCTGCAGGTACATTTTCATGCTATCATCTTTAGCTTCGAATTCCCCGTTTACTTGTCCAACAATCAATTGGGAGTCAGAGAAGGCGGACAACTTTTTGGCTCCTGCTTCGTAGCAAATTCTCAGTCCCATCAGTAATGCTTCATATTCGGCCTCGTTGTTGGACGCTGCGAACTCGAACCTGACCGCCCTTTCCATACGGACCCCGGCGGAAGACACAATGAGGAGTCCAGCCCCACTTGCTGATTGTGTTGAGGACCCATCTACATACAACTTCCATTCCTGATTGGGTTCAAATTGATAGGGGAGAGTGTTTTCAGCAATGAAGTCAGCCAGAGCTTGGGCTTTGATTGCTATTCGAGGCTCATATTCGATACCGAAATCCGCTAGCTGGTTTGCCCAATCTGTGACGCGGCTTGACTTGTTTTTCCCTTCCAGAATCTTTTTCAAAGGTTGATCAGTCCGGACGATGATCTGGTGGGATTGAAAGTATGGCTTCAATTTCCTACTTGCCATGACGATTGCAAATATGACTTTCTCGACTTCACCGTAGTTCCCCTCTGAGGCACGGAATGCATGATTCACATAGTATATAGGAAGCTGTTTCTTTTCCCTTTCCGCAACCAGTACTCCGGATAACGAATATTCGGAGACAGAAACATATAGGACTAGCTTCTCCCCTTTGATGGGCGAAACTAGTTTTGGCAAGGTGGACAGGTGCTCTTTAAGTTGGCGGAAGGACTCTTCTGCTTCTGCTGTCCATTCGAACTTATGTCGTTTTATTGTTTTAAAGAAGGGTGAACATTTATCCGCGGACTTGGAAAGGAATCTTCCCAGAGCAGCTACGCATCCCGTGAGCTTTTGTACTTCTTTTACTGAGGTGGGGATCTTATGTTCTGTATAGCCCGGATTTTATCAGGATTTGCTTCAATGCCCCGCTCGTCTACCAGGAAGCCGAGGCACTTTCCTCCGGTAACCCCAAACACACACTTGTCAGGATTGAGTTTCATTTGGTGTTTTCGGAGGGTAAGGAACGTCTCTCGTAAGTCCGCGGCGTGCTGACTCGCTTGTTTGCTTTTTGTGATCATGTCATCCACATATACTTCTAAATTCCGTCCAATCTGAGATTGGAAGACCTTGTTGACCATTCTCTGATAAGTTGCCCCCGCTTTTTTTAATCCGAAGGGCATAACCTTGTAGCAATAGACCCCCATGCTAGTAATGAAGGCCGTGTGAGGTTGGTCTTCGGTTGCCAACGGAATCTGATGATAGCCGGCATTGGCATCCATGAAGCTTAATAATGCATGGCCTGCTGTAGAATCCACCAGACGATCTATCTTTGGAAGTGGATAATCGTCTTTAGGGCACGCCTTATTCAGGTCCGTGAAGTCGACGCACATCCTCCACTTGCCATTCGATTTTTTCAAAAGGACAACATTGGATAGCTACTCAGAGTATTTGCATTCTTTAATAAATCCGGCTCTCAGCAACTTCTCTACTTCTTCCTTGGCGGCCTCAGTCCGCTCTCTTCCTTGATGTCGCAGCTTTTGTTTTACGGGTTTATAGCCTGGTTTGATGTCCAGTTTATGACACGTGACACTGGTAGGGATGCCAGGCATTTCTTCCGTGCAAAAAGCAAAGACGTCGCGGAACTCAGCAATGGTGGCCACTATGTCCTGTTTGACCATGCTAGGAAGATCTTTCCCTATCTTGATTTGTTTCCCCTCGAACATGTCTACTTCCTCGTATCGTTCTATGGGGCGAGGCCTTTCGTGCGTGCTGGGATTCTCCCTGTACACGCTCATGACAGCTGGGACATTGTCTTCCCTTTTTCTTTTTGCGGGTGTCTCAGAGGACCCGCGCTTCAGGGTGTTGACGAGGCATTGGCGAGCCGTTACCTGGTCTCCCTTAAGAATGCCAACTTGTCCATCATCTCTCTGGAATTGCAGCAAGAGTTGATGGGGAAAGATTGCTGCCTTGAT
>NC_080050.1:16366110-16381110 GCF_026212465.1 Amaranthus tricolor | reverse complement strand
TCCTTATAAGCCAGCCATACCGTTAATTGAGCTCTCTGAGGGATATACTTTTGCCATACTACTGAAACTAAGGATTTCGGCATTGCTGAACCAAGAGATTCATTGAAGATCGCAGCTATGGCTTTTGTAGGATAGGATGTAGACTCCGCGTTTTTCCACAGTAAACCATTCTCTGTATTCTGTTTTGGCCCATTGTGATCAATGATGAGTCGTAAGGCGCGTACCTCCTCAGTTTCCCATTCATACAATGGTCGTCGCCAGTCAAGATGCCAATACTAGGAGGTTTCTACCCATTGACCCATGTGATAGACTTTACAATGTTGTTGTGTTGATATTGTAAACAGTCTAGGGAAGATGTGCTTTATGACTCCTACTTCACACCATTTATCATGCCAAAAGAGAATAGATTTTCCATCTCCTACCCTTACCCTCATGCCCTCTTCTATGATTGATCTAGCTTTGACCGTGTCCGGATCATTGGTCAGCAAGTTTGACCACAGCCCTGACCTAGCATTTCTAAAAGTATCCCTGGATGCCTTTTCACCATTGATATCATGAACAGATTTAATGATTCTTTTCCACAAAGTATTATCAGACTCCGAGAACCTCCACCACCATTTGAATAATAGTATCAGGTTCTTATGCATTATGTTTCCTACACCTAGGCCTCCGAATTGTTTTGGCAACTCAATGTCTGTCCACTTGACTGTCGGACAGCATTTTGTTTCTCCATTGAGCCCACCCCAGAAAAACCTCCTCTGCATTTTAAAAATTTTTGCGGCTACAATCTTTGGCATTTTGAACAGACTCATAAAATATACAGGTAGGCTATTCAACACACATTTAATCAGGGTTAATCTACCAGCTCTCGATAGTAACCTTACCTTCCATGATGCTAACCTGTTCTCAATATTCCTTAGAATCGGTTTCCATGCAGCATATGTATTGAAATTTGCGCCGAGGGGGAAACCAAGATAGGAAAAGGGTGGGCGTACATGTAAACATCCAACACTGTTTGCCATCTCATCAACCCAAGAAAAGTCATCTGCCTTCCATGAGATAAGAGCAGATTTATTATAATTGATGGTCAGGCCCGACATTAGGGCAAAAATATCGAAGATTCTAAAATAGCTAGTGATGCATGATGGGTTTTTCGGTGTGAAAAATATGATATCGTCAGCAAATTGAAGATGTTTTAGACTCACCTTTGCTTTTCCAATGCTCACAGCTTCAATTAGGTTCATCTCGTGTGCCTTTTTCAGAAAATATATAAGGGCTTCACTGACAAGAATGAAGAGATAGGGAGATAAAGGATCACCTTGCCTGAGGCCTCTTTCCATCTTGAACGGGCGCAGTGGGGAGCCATTCAAAAGAACAGACATTGAGGCGGAGGAAACGCATTCCATAATCCACGCTATCCATCTTCTGCCAAACCCAAACTTTTCCATGACCTTCCGAAGAAACACCCAGTTAATGGAATCATAGGCCATCTGAAAATCAATTTTGATCAACGCACCTGAGATTCTTTTCTTCTTTAGCCATCTTAAGGATTCATTTGCGATGAGCACACCATCCAGAATTTGCCTACCCCCAACAAATGCATTTTGTGATTCATCGATAAGAGGGTTGATAACGTCCTTGAGACGTGAAGAGAGGATTTTTGCAATGATTTTGTAGATAGATCCAACCATACTCACCGGTCTGAAATCTTCGATTGCTGTAGGATTATCATTCTTCGGAATCAAGGTTACCCATGTTACATTCAGGTGTCTGAGTGACCCACCATCTCTGAAGAATTTTGTAACTGTATCAAAGATTTCCTCCTTCAATTCCTCCCACATTTCCCTTATAAACCTGAAATTGAAACCATCGAACCCTGGTGCTTTATCCATGCCGCATGCCCACACTGCATTCTTGATTTCCTCTCTTGATGGAATTATTTCCAGGTTCCGTGCCTCTGCCTCAGAGATTTTTGTGTGGCTATCCATGTCAAACTCGAAATTTGGTGTGTCTTCCTGTTTGAAGCGATTGACAAAGAAATCCCTAACTCTTTCTTTCAGAATCTGAGCGCCCTCAATTACACTTCCCCCGATTTTTATTTTCGTGATCTCCTGTTTCTTTTTCCTGTGCAGGGTTGCTGCATGAAAGAATTTTGTGTTTTGATCTTTCATGTTGAACCCATAAGAGCGAGCTCTTTGACGCCAGATTCTCTCTCTTCTAATGAGCCAGCTATGGAGCATGTTGTTTGCTGCGTTTAGTCGAGCTGTCTCCATATTGTCAAGAATGCATCTTTCACCCTTTCTTTCCAGATCATGTACAACCTTCTCCAGGTCAGTAATTCTGTTATCCATGTGGTCAAAATTCTGTCGACGCCAAGTTCTGATTGGATCCTTCATGAGCTTGAGTTTTGTATGCAGAGGAACATCAGGGATATTGTGCCATTCTTCCACAACAAAGCTTTTAAACTGTGGGTGTAGGAACCATGCATCCTGGCATCTGAAAGGTTTTGGGCCCCAGTTGGTACACTCTTCCATTCGTAAGAGTAAAGGATTATGATCTGAGAAACTTCTGTATAGCCCTGTCAAGATCATATTAGGAAATTTTGTTAACCAAACATGATCACATAAGACTCTATCCAATCTGCTTTTTAACTGATTCCGTCGCCATGTAAATCTCATCCCATGGAGTGGGATGTCAATAAGGTGTGAGTCATTAATCCATCTGGAGAAATCCTGCATGCTACGGACACACGAGCTCAGACCTGATCTTTCCCCTGAGTGCAATACTACGTTGAAATCCCCCATAACAAGCAAAGGTTTGCCTATATTACTCGCCATCTGTTGAATTTCATCAAACATAGCCAATCTTCCAATTCTATCATTCTGGCCATAGATTACCCCTATGCAACATTGAAAATTCTCCTTTATTATGCTACCTTCTACCAAAATCCATCTATTTCCCCCATGTTTAGTTGATGCAGTAAAAGAATGCTTATCCCATATGTAACGGCCCGGTTTAAGTGACCTGGAATATCATGTGAGAACATGAATCCGGCTCACAAACGGACGCAAGAAAACTCATCCTTACTCGGATCGTCAACGTTCCAACGGTAAAGGAATATGGTCAACAAAGAAAATAGCGCTAAACAAAACAAAACCAAACAAACAGCGGAAGTCTTTACATACAACTCGAGAGCCCATCGGCCTCTAGACTAACTAAAATTGTACGAGATAAAAGAAAACATCACAAACTTTGGTTACATAAACTGAATTATTTAGACTCATTACAAAGTAAGTCTAGACTTGATAGTTACGGGTTCTAAGCTGAATCCTCACTCCAGCCCCCTCCTGCGATTAACCTGCTGCACGTCGTATGATAACACGTAGCAGGTTCCAAAGAACAACCAATACACGTCAGAGACTTCATACATATATTAAACAGGTTGAATACAAGCATTGTGTTTACCCTAGCATGCAAAGGCTCTATTATGTAATCTTTGTTCATTATTTCCAACCTTGCAACGTTGCCCGACATGTGCGGGTCGTGCAAGTCATATTTCCAATTTGTTTTGGTGGAATACACTTAGGAGAGCTAATCCCAAGGCAACCACCTACCTAAGACGTTGCCCGTCCTGTTCGGGTCGCCAAAGGCTAAGTATGCATACCCCCATGGTGATCATAAAGATCCCTGAATGCCATGGGAAAAATAGTTGATAATTTTCCAATTCATTTGTTAACCCTTTTGGGTAACATATCCATAAATTCTCAATTTCCACATAATCATTTCATATTATTTGAGGTGTCTAATCCTTATGTGATTACAATGCCTCGATTAGGAATAAAACAACATTACTTGCACAACCATATAAACAGTATGGTCTAAGCGTGTACCTTTAAGCACAGCAATTCCAAACAACGTTCAAGCACGACAAGAATTTCACCCTCTTATGAATCGAGGTCCTAATTAACAAACACACAAAACGACCACGTTTAATAACGGGTTTTCACAAACAATCCACTCCATACTACTAAAATATCACAAAGACTTGATAATTTCAAATGTTTTCATCCAATTCATGTTCGCTCCAAAATTCCCATTCTGACCAGAAACTTTTATGGCCAAATCGGACAGTTTAGAAAATTCAAATTAAAAATCCGACTTCACCGCTGCGTCCGGAACGCATCAATTATCTTGGGTACCAAATTTCATAATTTCTAGCATCCGATTACTATTTTTAATTATTTTAAGCGTTTTAACGAGGTTTAAAAACACATCGGTTAAATAAAACCACAACGGAACACACCCGATACCCGGATCGGGGCGCCACTACCGAGGCAGCAGCTGCTGTCCGGAATCCCCTTTTACTTTAATTATTATTTTTTTATTATTTTATTATTCGAATTATTAAATCCTTTCTTTTTTTTTTTTTTTAAATCTCATAACCTACATACCAACCGAAACCGAATTTTCATTCTACTAAAATAAAACAAACAAGACCAATTTCCTATCACACAACCACTTGATATTTCCACACATTTGGCAATACACAGTCCCATCAACAATCTAAGCCATCATCAAAACATAAGGCTAACAACTTAAGACATACTCATCATCAAGATCTTCAAAAACATTTAAAATTTCATAACCATGATAAGTAAATTAAATATTTGATCCTCTTATCAAATTTAAATTTTGTAGAGAATCATAAACCAACATTTTTTTTTTTAAAAATCGAACATATATATATATAAGGACAATCCTTTAAACAAATCAAATTTTGTTAAAGGATTTATAAACTCATGGATAATTACATCACTTAATCCACACACTTAAAATTTCATCTAACAAACTAAAATCTCGTTAGAGAAATATAAATCGTAAAATAAATTCAATTTAACATTTGAATAGACTTTATTCTTATAACAAATTTAAACTTTGTTAAAGAATGTAAATCAAGGAAAATTTGCATAACAGAAATATGATTTAACCCTTTTAACAAATCAATTTTATCAAAGGATTATTAAAGAAAACTTATATAAAATACTCAATCCTCCTAATAAGTCATAGGATGTCATCATATTGAAAGAAATATTATATAATCTCATACTAGAATTTCTTATAAATAAAATTTATAAATAACAACTCAACTTACTTACCCTTTGATTTGAAGATTGGATTGAACAAAGTTTTTTTTTTTTTTCTTCTTGAATACCGAAACAAGAACAAGAAAAGAGGAAAATTTTCTGAATTTTGTTCACTTTGAAAGCTTAGGAAATGTGAGGAAATTCAAATGATGCTTAAGAATTAATAGGCACTTAAGAGGTGAGCTTAATGTGCCATAATACTCACTTATGAGAGGAGTTACAAACTCCTCCCATTCCTCCTCACAATAACCGGCCACCCCTTCCAAATTCCCCCTTATTATTTTTTTTTTAATTAATCATTTAATTAATTGAGTAATTATTGTGTTATTATTACAATTGAAACAAAACGTCATGCGATTAAACTCGTTACCGTTAAAAATACCCCACTTTGTTACTTATAATTAACTACGTAAAATAATATAATTTAATATCACTTATTTATTTTATTTTGTTATATTTTATTTTATTATATTATATTTTATTTTTAAACCCGATAAATGACGGGGTGTTACAGACTACCCCCCTTAAAAGAAGTTACGTCCTCGTAACTTGTGTGGCAGCGGAAAACATAGAACACAAACGCTATCACAACTATAACTCCACATCATAAAACACGACTACCAAAACAAAGATTTAACACTCCTTGCGCGAAATTCCTATCGCCCTCTACCCCCCTTAAGAAGTTACGTCCCCGTAACTCTACTGACCTGAAAAAGGTGAGGGTACTTTTCTCGCATAGCGTCTTCTGTTTCCCAAGTAGCCGCTTCACGCTCGTGATTTGACCACAGTACTTTTACCATACTTATATCCTTCCGTCGAGAGCTACGGACCTTTTTATCCAAGATTCGAACCGGTTGCTCAGGGTACGACAAAGATGCATCCAAATCTAAAGATTCAGGGTCTAATACATGAGTGGCTGCGGCATGATACCGCTTTAGTTGAGACACATGAAATACATCATGTACTTTTTCTAAAGAGTTTGGAAGAGCTAACCGATAAGCCACTTTACCCACACGTTCCAAAACTTCATAAGGCCCTATGAACCGAGGGCTCAACTTTCCCCGAGCACCAAAACGTACTACTCCGCGCATGGGTGATACGCGGAGTAACACCTGTTCTCCCACAGTGAACTCCTCAGGCCGTCGTTTCAAATCAGCATACGACTTTTGGCGATCCTGTGCCGCTTTCAACCGATCTCTTATCAACCTTACCTTCTCATTCATCTGAAACAACAAATCAGGTCCTAAGGTCACCGCTTCAGTAAAATTGTCCCAATAAACCGGACTACGACAACGACGCCCATACAAAGCCTCGAATGGGGCCATCTGTATAGAGGCTTGATAACTGTTGTTATAAGAAAACTCAACTAGATCCAAATGTTCATCCCATGAACCTTGCCACTCCATGACAATAGCACGTAACATATCTTCCAATACCTGATTCGTTCGTTCTATCTGTCCGTCCGTCTGCGGATGAAACGACGTACTATAGAGCAACGTTGTACCCATTGCCTGTTGCAAGGTTTGCCAAAACTGTGACAGGTATCGTGTGTCTTTATCTGACACAATAGTACGGGGTACACCGTGGAATCGTACGACATACTTAATGTAGGCTCGTGCCAATTGTTCCATCTCCCAGCGACAATTAATAGGGATGAAACGAGCCGATTTAGTTAAACGATCAACTATAACCCATAACGCATCATTACCTGCTTTTGTTCGAGGTAAACCCACAACAAAATCCATAGAGATATCATCCCACTTCCATACTAGTGTCTCTAACGGTTGTAATAACCCTCCTGGTCTCTTATGCTCACTTTTAACCTTCTGACAGGTCAGGCAGCGTGAGACATATTCTGCAATATCCTTCTTCATCCCCGACCACCAAAACATTAACTTGAGATCTTGGTACATCTTGTCACCACCCGGATGTACTGAAAATTTCGTACAATGGGCTTCATCCAGAATACGTTCCTTCAAAGACTCCTCCCCTGTCGGTAAACACCAACGACCCTTGAACCTCAAGCTTCCATCTTCATGGACAAGGAATCCCTCTGCTGTTCCTTCCCGTGCTTGGTCCTTTAATTTCAAGAGTTTCGGGTCTTTATCCTGAGAATTCAAAATTTCCTCAAGAAGGAAGGTCGAATAGCCAAGGCGTTCAGACATCCCTATAGTTCACCATTACGTACCACTTCCAAGTTCAGTCTAGCAAAATCCCGATGCAACTCTTCAACTCCGTCCAAGGTAGACAGCAAGTGACTAGACTTCCTACTCAAGGCATCGGCCACCAAGTTCGCTCGCCCCTCATGATATACGAACTCCAGATCATAATCTGTCATCAACTCTAACCACCGACGTTGTCGCATGTTTAAGTCAGGTTGTGTATAGAGATATTTCAGACTCTGATGATCAGTGTAAATCCTACACTTAACGCCATACAAGTAATGCCGCCATATCTTGAGAGCGAAAACTATAGCGGCTAACTCCAGATCATGGGTCGAATAATTAACTTCATGTACCTTCAGTTGTCGAGATGTATAAGCAATCACCTTACGGTCCTGCATCAGAACACAACCCAACCCTTTCTTCGACGCGTCACTGTAAACAGTATAATCCAACTTAGGGTCAGGTAGAGTAAGAACAGGAGCCGTAGTTAACCTTTCCTTCAAAGTCATGAAGGCCTGTTCACATTCATCCGTCCATTGGAACCTCTTCTCTTTCTTCATTAACGAGGTCATGGGCCGAGCAATACGCGAAAAATCCTTAACAAAACGACGATAATACCCGGCCAAACCTAGGAAACTTCGTACCTCGGTGACGTTCTTAGGTGACGGCCAACTTCGAACTGCCTCCACCTTTACCGGGTCCACCGAAATACCTTCCTTAGAGACAAAATGACCCAAAAATGATACCTTATCCAACCAAAATTCACACTTTGACAACTTCGCGTACAACTTATTTTCTCGCAGGGTTTGCAGGACAAATCGTAGATGTTCCTGATGTTCTTCTCGGTCTTTCGAATAGACCAAAATATCATCGATAAAGATAACGACGAATTTATCCAAGTACGCACTAAACACTTGGTTCATTAAGCACATGAACGCGGCTGGAGCATTTGTCAACCTAAACGGCATCACTGTGAACTCATAATGTCCATAACGTGTTCTGAATGCGGTTTTATGTATATCCCCTTCAGCTATTCTTAGCTGGTGGTAACCCGATCTTAAATCAATCTTCGAAAAGATCCCGGCTCCTCTCAATTGATCAAACAAGTCATCTATCCGGGGCAACGGGTATTTATTCTTAACTGTTACCTTGTTTAACTCCCTGTAATCAATGCATAACCTTAAACTACCATCTTTTTTTCTCACAAACAGAACTGGAGCGCCCCAAGGTGAAACACTAGGTCGAATATAACCTTTATCCAACAATTCTTCAAGTTGAGACTTCAACTCCTCCATCTCCTTTGGAGCCATACGATAAGGGGCCTTAGAAATCGGTCCAGTCCCCGGTACCAAGTCAATCGTGAAGTCAATTTCCCGTTGAGGTGGCATTCCGGGAATCTCGTCCGGAAAAACATCCAAAATGCATTCACCACAGCAATATCCTGGGGATTTCCATCTTTCTTATCCCCCTGGCTGATATGACACAAATACAAAGGGTGTCCTTGCCTCACAAGCCTTTGCAATTCTAAGGTCGATACCAAATTCGACCTGGGTCCCTTGGGAAACTTCCTATATCTAACGCTTTCTCCTCGTGGTCCTTCCAACAAAACTCTCTGCTCTCTGCATTCAATAGTGGCCTTATACCTTCCCAGCCAATCCATCCCCAAAATTACTTCTAAACCTTCCATATCTAACACATACAAGTCGCTAGGAAACACAACCTTTCCTATCCTCAAGGGTACATCCCTATACAGTTTTTCACAGCTGTACAATTTTCCCGATGGTACAGCCACCGTATAAGAAACTTTTTCAAAGGTCTCCAAATTCAACTCGTTCACTTTACTCTTTGCAAGAAATGAGCATGTAGCTCCCGAATCAAACAATACATTCACAGCTATAGAATGAATGGCGAACGTACCTGTAACCACATCTGTCGCCTGGTCAGCTTCTCTTGCACTGACCGCAGATACCCTTCCGCTCGCCGGCTGTACATTACTTCCTCCCACGTGATTTCCCCCGCGCTGCATTTCTGACCCTTCTACTCGATTCCCACCAACCCTGCCTTGCCCGCCATAAAAAGGTTGCGGGAACCTTTGACCATCATTGCCACGATTTCCATTCCCGTGCTGTTGACTGGCTTGACTACCAGCGTTGTTTAAATTCTGCTGTCGGTTTTGGCCACTCGGCTGTTGACTTCCGCTCCCTTTCTTTCTGTAGCATTCAAACTCTCTATGCCCCCTCTTGTGGCAAAAATTACATTCGATCAGATTTCCTTCACAATCCTTTGCCGGATGATTTTTCTTGCACCTCTTACAGAAATACCTCCTCTCATTGCCATCTCGATCGAATAATGGCTTAACAAACTTCGTGTTGTTCCTAATTCCTGAATTCGAATTAGATCCGCCTCCCTGAAAATTTCCAAAATTCCTTGCTTTCTTCTGATGAAAGCCCGACACATTCTCCATTGCATGGCCAAAAACTTCTTTCCTTTTCTCAGGGGCATTACCCTTCTCTTTTTCTTTTTCTTTCCTCAAAATATTCCCTATTTGTGACGCTCGCTTATACATCTGCTCCAGTGTGTTATATCGGTCACTCTCAATATGTTTTTGAATATCGAAAGATAAACCTAACTCAAAACGTTGCATCTTTTTCTCCTCAGTGGGTACATCATCAGGGCAATACTTGAGGTATTCCATAAATTTGTGATAATATTCGTCTAATGTCATACTACCCATTTCCAATCGCGCAAACTCGTTCGACTTATCCTTCCTTACGTGCAGCGGATAGAATTTCTCCCGCATGGCCCTTTTAAACAAAACCCAACCAAAATCCCCCTCAGCCTGCTCCAACAACCCCGATCTACTGTTTGCCCACCAGTAGTCGGCTTCTCCAACTAAATAAAATGCAGCCTGATTGACTTTCAATTATTCCGGGCATTCTACTACATCAAAAAGTTTGTCGAATTCTCTTAACTAGAGTTCAAGCTCCGACGGTTCCCCTTTACCGTCGAAGGTCGAGGGTTTGCTCTGACTAATCCGTTTGCTCATTTTAGATGCTAATCCTGACATAGACCTCTCTCGTGGTGCGCTTACACTTGATAATGCTTTCACCAGATTTCTTAGCGTACGGTTAGCATCATTTCTAGACAGTCTCTTTCTTGACAAAGGAGGCATCTTATCTTAACACTAAGCATCCCAAGTGTCAGCACTCTCTTCATAGCTAGCTAAGTCAAAATCCTCATCATCTGCATCTTCCCCAGAATTAGAGCTGGAGTTCGAGTGTGCTTCTCCTGATTCACTGTCACTATCTCTAGGGTGGTTTATTGGTACCTCCTCCTCGTCTTCTTTGGGATCCTCTTCATCTGAGCAAACCCTATCAAGCCCAGTCCCATAGCCATATAGGTCATAGTGCGACCCCCAATTGTCGCCCTCATCATTACTGGAAATCTCAACGTAAGTAGGTGGTTCCCGCTTAGGCTCCCACGTTTTGACATCACTCTCCGACTGAACCTCGGTTTCCACTAGTGGAGGGTCGGGTAGGTCCCGCTCCTTCAACTGTTCCATGACCATATCAGCGTCGTCTGATATGTAGGTCTCGCCCTCCTTCCCGGGTTCTACATTTTTCCTAGATTCAGACAAACGATGTAATTCATTTAAGTCTAAATCTAAATCATACCATACCCTATCAGCCTTTGCCTTAACCATTCGCATCCTCTCCCTATAATCTCGGATACTTTCACCATTCCTTATTCTCCATATATCAGCATTGGAGATTTCTCTCCAGGCAGTCTCTGGGTCAAATATCGATACTTCGCTAGTCTTCCTAGGGGTGTGTGAGTGCATGGGTGTTTTTCCCTTATCCATATATCCTAATTCTACACGGATGTACAAATAAAACATTACTATCACAACAACACAAACACAATACAACAAAATTACGTCCTAAGGACTATTTCCCCAACTCTCTATTAGGTCGTTTATTCCTTTATCATCTAAGGAACGTTGGCTCTGATACCAATTGTAACGGCCCGGTTTAAGTGACCTGGAATATCATGTGAGAACATGAATCCGGCTCACAAACGGACGCAAGAAAACTCATCCTTACTCGGATCGTCAACGTTCCAACGGTAAAGGAATATGGTCAACAAAGAAAATAGCGCTAAACAAAACAAAACCAAACAAACAGCGGAAGTCTTTACATACAACTCGAGAGCCCATCGGCCTCTAGACTAACTAAAATTGTACGAGATAAAAGAAAACATCACAAACTTTGGTTACATAAACTGAATTATTTAGACTCATTACAAAGTAAGTCTAGACTTGATAGTTACGGGTTCTAAGCTGAATCCTCACTCCAGCCCCCTCCTGCGATTAACCTGCTGCACGTCGTATGATAACACGTAGCAGGTTCCAAAGAACAACCAATACACGTCAGAGACTTCATACATATATTAAACAGGTTGAATACAAGCATTGTGTTTACCCTAGCATGCAAAGGCTCTATTATGTAATCTTTGTTCATTATTTCCAACCTTGCAACGTTGCCCGACATGTGCGGGTCGTGCAAGTTATATTTCCAATTTGTTTTGGTGGAATACACTTAGGAGAGCTAATCCCAAGGCAACCACCTACCTAAGACGTTGCCCGTCCTGTTCGGGTCGCCAAAGGCTAAGTATGCATACCCCCATGGTGATCATAAAGATCCCTGAATGCCATGGGAAAAATAGTTGATAATTTTCCAATTCATTTGTTAACCCTTTTGGGTAACATATCCATAAATTCTCAATTTCCACATAATCATTTCATATTATTTGAGGTGTCTAATCCTTATGTGATTACAATGCCTCGATTAGGAATAAAACAACATTACTTGCACAACCATATAAACAGTATGGTCTAAGCGTGTACCTTTAAGCACAGCAATTCCAAACAACGTTCAAGCACGACAAGAATTTCACCCTCTTATGAATCGAGGTCCTAATTAACAAACACACAAAACGACCACGTTTAATAACGGGTTTTCACAAACAATCCACTCCATACTACTAAAATATCACAAAGACTTGATAATTTCAAATGTTTTCATCCAATTCATGTTCGCTCCAAAATTCCCATTCTGACCAGAAACTTTTATGGCCAAATCGGACAGTTTAGAAAATTCAAAACTTCACCGCTGCGTCCGGAACGCATCAATTATCTTGGGTACCAAATTTCATAATTTCTAGCATCCGATTACTATTTTTAATTATTTTAAGCGTTTTAACGAGGTTTAAAAACACATCGGTTAAATAAAACCACAACGGAACACACCCGATACCCGGATCGGGGCGCCACTACCGAGGCAGCAGCTGCTGTCCGGAATCCCCTTTTACTTTAATTATTATTTTTTTATTATTTTATTATTCGAATTATTAAATCCTTTCTTTTTTTTTTTTTTTAAATCTCATAACCTACATACCAACCGAAACCGAATTTTCATTCTACTAAAATAAAACAAACAAGACCAATTTCCTATCACACAACCACTTGATATTTCCACACATTTGGCAATACACAGTCCCATCAACAATCTAAGCCATCATCAAAACATAAGGCTAACAACTTAAGACATACTCATCATCAAGATCTTCAAAAACATTTAAAATTTCATAACCATGATAAGTAAATTAAATATTTGATCCTCTTATCAAATTTAAATTTTGTAGAGAATCATAAACCAACATTTTTTTTTTTAAAATCGAACATATATATATATAAGGACAATCCTTTAAACAAATCAAATTTTGTTAAAGGATTTATAAACTCATGGATAATTACATCACTTAATCCACACACTTAAAATTTCATCTAACAAACTAAAATCTCGTTAGAGAAATATAAATCGTAAAATAAATTCAATTTAACATTTGAATAGACTTTATTCTTATAACAAATTTAAACTTTGTTAAAGAATGTAAATCAAGGAAAATTTGCATAACAGAAATATGATTTAACCCTTTTAACAAATCAATTTTATCAAAGGATTATTAAAGAAAACTTATATAAAATACTCAATCCTCCTAATAAGTCATAGGATGTCATCATATTGAAAGAAATATTATATAATCTCATACTAGAATTTCTTATAAATAAAATTTATAAATAACAACTCAACTTACTTACCCTTTGATTTGAAGATTGGATTGAACAAAGTTTTTTTTTTTTTCTTCTTGAATACCGAAACAAGAACAAGAAAAGAGGAAAATTTTCTGAATTTTGTTCACTTTGAAAGCTTAGGAAATGTGAGGAAATTCAAATGATGCTTAAGAATTAATAGGCACTTAAGAGGTGAGCTTAATGTGCCATAATACTCACTTATGAGAGGAGTTACAAACTCCTCCCATTCCTCCTCACAATAACCGGCCACCCCTTCCAAATTCCCCCTTATTATTTTTTTTTTTTAATTAATCATTTAATTAATTGAGTAATTATTGTGTTATTATTACAATTGAAACAAAACGTCATGCGATTAAACTCGTTACCGTTAAAAATACCCCACTTTGTTACTTATAATTAACTACGTAAAATAATATAATTTAATATCACTTATTTATTTTATTTTGTTATATTTTATTTTATTATATTATATTTTATTTTTAAACCCGATAAATGACGGGGTGTTACACCATACAACAACAATACCACCACTGTGAGTGTCTGATGCAAGCGCTTCACAAAAATCATACTCATCATTCCCCCAAATTCGTCTTATTCTGGATTTGAAGGACTTTTTATGTTTTGTTTCTACCAAGCCCATAAAAGCAATTTTTTTGTTTTGTACAAGTGATCTAATGGACATGGTTTTTTCACCTTTACCAATCCCTCGAATATTCCATATCAGACAGTTCATCAAAAACACAATTATTCTCTCCCGATTACCAAAATGAGGTTTCCAACCTTAGTTTGAAGCGCCCTTTTCCTCCAATATCAGTATTCTTTTGGATTTCCTAAGACCCGATAACACTGCACTTTCGTCATCGACAGTGATCCCTAACATCTGAGCAGTTTCCCATGTTTTCCTGGCCTCAACTAACCCACAGTCAGACGACTTTTTTGGTCTGCCTCTAGGTCTCGATGATTTGGTTGCCCTCGATGGTGATATGATTGGGGAGTTTAAGTCTTGGCGGCAACTATCAGCTGAGTCAACATCACTCCAATATATGTTCTCATTTGATACAATTGGGTCTACCCAAATGTGACATTCTCCATTCATATCTCTTGCCTTCATCTCTTGTACTAATGGGTCATGAAAAGGGAGGGACATGGCATAATCTAATGTGTAGTCTAAGGTTCGCTGTTCCAAGGCCTCCACGTGTTCTAATTTGGATCTTCCCATGTTCTCATTTCCAGGTCCACAAGTATTTGTACAGCTACCATAATGTTCCTTAACCCAAACATCACAACTACCGTGGTCATATAGAAGTCTGATTCTATTGTCAATTCTATTTTGTGCTTTTGTTCTAATCAGGATACGTGCCCCCGAGATGGTTTCAATGCCCTGCACTGTATTTTCAATTTGTATAACCGGCCCCCATAGTTCACCAATGGTTTTCAAATTTTCCTTTGAGCAGCACAATGGGTGAACACCAATACAATCAATCCACACTAGTCTATCATCAAAGTATTCACCTTCAGACCACAAAGTGATATTATC
>NC_080050.1:16354208-16363510 GCF_026212465.1 Amaranthus tricolor | reverse complement strand
TTAGTAAAGTTGATTTCGTAATAATATTTGTAATATTTTTTTATAAGTCAATGTTCCTGGAATTATATTTGAAATATTTTAATAGGTCAAGGTTCATTAAAATTAACCCTTAATATTATTTGAATAAAGTTTGAATATTTTGATATACGTTGGTAATTAACGTTTAAATATTTTATATTTAAACTTAGATTTAAATATGTGATTAAATATAGTACAAGGTACACATGTTTGGTTATTAATTGTACACGGCTATATTTAAGCAAAGATTTAGATTTACTATTTTGTGGATAAGATTTAAATTATGCTAAAAATAGTAAATAGCGATCCTAAAAAATAGGAACTAATTTAAATGGTTATTTAAATGTTGATAAATCTGGTTTATACTTATTATTCATTATCTTGTATAAGTACTAACGTGGCAGCATAGCATTGGACAATTATAAATTCAATGACGAAATTATTACAAGCTGTCAGTACACGTCAGTTTTGAAGATAACCTCAAGGTCTTGAAGTAAGGCGCTGTATGACCAGGTCAACAAAGATTATAACGGAAAGGAGCCTATTGTTTTTAAACCTAAGTGGAGGCGTAGCACTATAAATAGAGGGCATCCTTTCAGAACTAAGAAGACACACGACATACACTTACAACATACATCTTGTGCTTCATTTGCTTTCTCTCTTCTTGCGATTTGTTCTAAGTGTTGTAATTTCCATTTTGATCATTCTTAGTTCATTTAACTCCTGCATTTTGTAATAGGCTTTAAAGTTCAAAGGAGTTAAACTTAGATTTATACGCCAAACTTAAGAATACTTTTTAAAGTGTTCAATTAGATTAAATCTCTATTGTGAGATTTGGGATTTTGCTTTTATTAAAGGGACTTGTAATACGGTTCTTCAAGGGGAAGAACTTGGTGAGAGAAGATAGTGAGATCTTCTTTGTATTAAAGTCGGATTAATAAAAGGCGTTGAAATCCTACGGGTTGATAGAGAACCCATAGGCGGGGAGTAGGTTGGTTAGAACCGAACCTCGTTAACATATCGTGTGTTATATTCTTAAAGTTTATTTTTTCCGCACATACGCTATCGTTAACAAAAGCTGTTTCAGAAAACAGTTTTGACAAGACTCCTCAAACTCTTGAGACAACAACCAGAAAAATTTTAAAAGCCCAAACTCTCTATTCACCCCCCCTCTAGAGAGTTCTCAACCTCCTATTAACCTTCAATTGGTATCAGAGCTAAGTTTCACATAAAAAGATTGACATCTTGTGATGGATCCAATAGGTGAAGGGTTGTTTGCTCAAGGTCGTTCGTGTTCAAGACCACCATTGTTTTGCGGTACAAATTTCTCACATTGGAAAACCTTGATGAAAATGTTTGTGATAGATCAAGATATGGAACTTTGGGAAATCATAACTAAAGGACCTAAGATACCCATGAAAAAGGATGTTCATGGAAATGATGTTATAAAATCTGAATCCGAGTATTCACAAACAGATTTGGAATGGGTTTCCAAAAATTATAGGGCAATGAATCAATTATGTTGTGCTCTTAATGGTACTGAGTTCAATCGAGTTTCTTCATGTACAAGTGCTAAAGAAATATGGGACAAGTTAGTTGTGACATACGAAGGAACAAGTCAAGTGAAGGAAACGAAGATCAACATCCTCATGCATCAATACGAAATGTTTAAAATGAAAAAGGATGAGAATATCAATGAAATGTTTACTCGTTTTACGTTGATTACTAACAGTTTGAATTCTCTTGGCAAAACTTTTACTAATGCAGAAAAAGTCCAGAAGGTCTTAAGATGTCTTCCAAGATCTAAATGGGGACCAAAGGTAACCGCCATAGAGGAAGCTCAAGACTTGAGAGTTCTATCGCTTGATGATCTCCTTGGAAAACTCACAACTCATGAACTTACCCTACATGATGATGGAGAAAATGATGTAATACCTTCCATGAAAAATCTTGCACTAAAGGCAAAGAAACATCATGAATCTTCAAGTGAAAATGAAGAAAGCGACGATGAAGAAGATCCATTTGCATTGATCTCAAAAGGTCTTGAAAGAATTATGAAAATGCGAAAAAGATTTAAGAAATTTAAATCAAGAAGTAAAGGTAAGTCTTCTAACTCTAGTTCAAATTTTAAGACTAACAAACTTGCTTGCTTTGAGTGTGGTTCTACAGAACATCTCGTAAAGGATTGTCCAAAGAAGAAAAAGGAATCCTACAAGAAGAACAAAAAGAACAAACAAGCAATGGTTGCAACTTGGAGTGATTCTGAAGAAACATCCGAACCTGAAACCGAAGATGGACAAGCTCATGTATGTCTTATGGCTAATGATAATGATGACTTAGATCAAAATCACAAAGAGGTACGTGAATATCTTTACACCTGCACTAAAGATGAATTAGTTACAACACTCCTTAATATGTTTCAAATTGAGAAAATATTAAAAGATGAAAAGGACACCTTAGAAGATAGAATTCGACATTATGCTAAAGGCTGTGAAGAAATCTTGGATAAAAATGAATCGCTAAAGGCTGAAAAAGTTAAACTTGAAAAGACTGTCAAAATCTTGAAAGAACAGAATCTCAGCCAAACTAAACAGCTCATTGATCTTAAGAATGAGAACAATGATCTTGAAGCCAGGATCAAAACCTTGAAAAATGAGTCTGAGAAAAATCTACAAGCATTAAACAAGCTTAACGAATCTGAATCCAAATTCACTAAAATGCTTACACAACAAAAACCTACTAGTGATAAACGTGGTATTGGTTATAATTATGTTGCACCTAACTATAAGAGTAAAACCACTTTTGTGAAAAGTTCATATAAACATGAACGTACACCTACTTGCACCTTTTGTTGCAAAGGAGGACATATGAGATTTGCATGTCCTTACAAACGTAAGGATAATCACATAATCAAGAATACCTTTCCATTTGAATTACGAGGACAGATTAAGCAAATATGGGTTCCTAAAGGGACAAGACCACCCAACATGGTCTATCCCGAATATGATTCCAAATTTGTCACTTGGATAGCCAAGTAAGGTTGAGAAAGGTTATTTTCTTTTGTTTTGTAGGTTAAGCAAAGATGGATTTTAGATAGTGGCTGCTCGAGACATATGAGTGGTAAAAGCTCTTTATTTTCTGAAATTAAAGAAAAGTGTAGTGGCTCAATCACCTTAGGAGATAAAGGCAAATGCAAAATTTTAGGCGTTGGTAAAATTGGTAAGAATCCATCTAAAACCATTGATAATGTTTATTTAGTTGACGGTTTAAAATTTAATTTGCTAAGTGTGTCTCAATTATGTGATAAAGGTAATGAAGTGATTTTTGATAAAGAAAAATGTATTGTTAAAAATCCTAAAACCGGAGATACTCTCATTACTGCTCTTAGAAATGATAATGTTTATGCTTTGAATACTAACGAAATTGAAGTGCAGAATTTCAAGTGTTTGAAAGCTATTACAGATAATCCAAAACTTTGGCATAGACGTCTTGGCCATATTAATACTCACACCATGCAAAAGTTGGTAAGTAAAGATTTAGTCAAGGGACTTCCAGCTCTTGACTATAAACAAAGTCCTATTTGTGACACATGCATTAAAGGTAAACAAGTAAGAAGTTCATTCAAACCGAAGAAAATGGTAAGTACATCTAGACCATGTGAGCTCTTACATATTGATTTATGTGGACCAATGCGTGTACGGAGCATAAGAGGTAAATCTTATATCTTAGTTATAGTTGATGATTATTCTAGATTTACGTGGGTTGATTTTCTAAAGGATAAAAGTGAAGCCTTGAAACCATTCTCAAGACGTTGTAAAGAGATGCAAACTCAACTAAACCTTCCAATAGTCTCGGTTAGAAGTGACCATGGGAGAGAGTTTGATCAACTAGGCTTTGACTCCTTTTGTGAAAAATATGGTATAACCCATAACTTTTCAGCTCCTAGGACACCCCAACAAAACGGTGTAGTTGAAAGGAAAAATCGAACATTAGAAGAGATGGCAAGGACAATGCTTATTGAAAATGGATTAGCTAAACACTATTGGGCTGAAGCTGTTAACACAGCTAATTATGTTTTAAATAGATGTCTTATAAGACCCATACTTAAGAAAACTCCCTATGAGTTATTCAAAGGAAGAAAACCTAATATAGCATACTTTAGACCATTTGGTTGCAAATGTTTTATTCATAATAATGGTAAAGATAATTTGGGAAAATTTGATGCTAGAAGTGATGAAGGAACATTTCTTGGATACTCGCTTAATAGCAAGGCTTATCGAGTTCTAAACAAACGTACGGGTATTGTTGAAGAAAGTATACATGTTGTTTTTGATGAATCTGAAATTGAACCATCAAATGATGAGTTTAAAGAGTTAAACCTTAATAAGCATTTTGATGAGTTAAGTGATGATGAACTGTATATTAAAAGTGCTAAGGCAGTTAAAAAGATTAACATGCAGGATACCATACAAAGTATTGAGGATGAAGGAAAACAGGTTGTTAACATTGAAGACTCACAGTCTGATCTTGAAACCCAACCTCAAGAACTTGAGATAGTTCCTGAACATACTGTTTTGGGTACACCAATTAGAAATTCCTCAAACGAAGTAAGTACAAGTTCTTTGAATGAATACACACCATCCATACTACGAAGAAGAACTAGAAAATCATATCAACATCCTCCAGAGAACATCATAAGTGATCCAAACAAAGGTACACAAACTAGATCCTCTCTTAAAAATCTATGTGCATTTTCTGCTTTTGTTTCTCTTGTAGAACCTAAAGATGTTAAAGAAGCATTACAAGAACCAGAGTGGATCATTGCAATGCAAAATGAGTTAAATGAATTCGAAAGGAACAAAGTTTGGGATCTAGTTGAAAGACCTCAAGATCGTACTATCATTGGAACTAAATGGGTCTTTCGTAATAAACTTAATGAGGATGGAGATATTGTAAGAAATAAAGCAAGACTGGTAGCTCAAGGATATAATAAAGAAGAAGGTATAGATTATGATGAGACGTTCGCACCAGTTGCAAGGTTAGAATCTATCCGTATTATGCTTGCTTTTGCTTCTTACATGAATATTAAACTATATCAAATGGATGTTAAATGTGCATTCTTAAATGGATACTTGCAAGAGGAAGTATATGTTAAACAACCACCCGGCTTTGAAAATTCTGATCTACCTAATCATGTGTTCAAACTAAATAAAGCGTTATATGGCTTGAAACAAGCTCCAAGAGCTTGGTATGACAGATTTAGCTCACATCTACTTGAAAATGAATTTCAACGAGGTAAAATTGATAAAACTCTTTTCATTAAAACTAAAGGAAAAGATATTTTAGTTGTTCAAGTATATGTTGATGATATATTGTTTGGAGCTACTAATGATTCTTTGTGCAAGGAATTTTCTGAGATTATGTGCAAAGAGTTTGAAATGAGCATGATGGGAGACTTGACATTCTTTCTTGGACTACAAATAAAGCAAAAGAAAGATGGCATATTTATTTGTCAAAGTAAATATGTTAGAGATTTATTAAAGAAGTACAATATGGATCAAAGTAAAGAAGTTAATACACCTATGAGTACACCACTAAGTTTGGACCAAGATATAAATGGTAAGAGTGTTGATCAAAAGACTTATAGAGGTATGATTGGTTCATTATTGTATTTAACTGCTAGTCGTCCTGATATCATGTTTAGTGTTTGCTTATGTGCTCGTTTTCAAGCTAACCCAAAAGAATCTCACTTAACAGCAGTTAAGAGAATCTTTAGATATTTACATGGGACTAAAGACTTTGGTCTATGGTACCCTAGTTGTGGAAATTTTGGTTTGGTAGGTTTTTCAGATGCGGATTATGCTGGATACAAGGTTGATAGAAAAAGCACCTCAGGATCGTGTCAATTCTTAGGAAATTCATTGATCTCTTGGTATTCTAAGAAGCAAAATTCAGTTGCTTTATCTACAGCTGAAGCTGAATATATAGCTGCCGGTGCATGTTGCTCTCAAATACTATGGATTGCTCAACAACTTAGAGATCTTGGAATTGATCTCAAGGGCATACCAATAAAATGCGATAATACAAGTGCTATTTGTATTACAAAGAATCCAGTACAACATTCTCGAACAAAACACATTGAGGTACGACACCATTTTATAAGGGATCATGTTGAAAAAGGTAACATTTCTTTATCTTTTATATCTACTGAAAATCAATTAGCTGATATATTTACAAAACCTTTAAGTGCTGATCGTTTTGCTCATATACGTATGGAACTTGGCATGTTAAATGATGTTGCATGAATTAAGGGGGAGATAATGATAAAGGTATAACACAATAAAAATAAAAGGATTGAGACGTTATTTGTTACATTAATTCTTGGCATGAATTTAGGGGGAGTATTATATGTTTGCATGAACGATTGATGATTTACGTGTGTGTTTATGCATGTGTTTAAGAATTGAAAATTAATTTCAATTTCTTAACAAAAATTATTTGTTATATAAAATGGGATTTATAATTAAATACCTTTAATTAATAAGGGATATTTAATTATTTTTAAAAGCAAAATTATTTGTTTAAAATATTATTGGACATCAACAATATATTGCATTTATGATATTTTTATTTGTAAAATCAAAATTAATCTCTTTATTGCATTTACGTGTAAACACAAAAATGCATCATTTTTGTTCATCATGATTACACAAAACCGGTTGATTTCCAATTACCCTTTTGAATTCTTTGAGTTGTCAAATCAATCCATTAGGAAGTACAAGTGCATTGTACTAGACGGCTATAAAGGGATAGTACAACCTCTTGCCTTCCTCATTCACTCACCATATCTTTTTCTGATTTTCCATCCCTAACCGTCCCTTTCACTCTCTTCTGAAAATCTTTTCAAATCCTCTTCATGGCACCCAAGAAAAGATTAAGTAAATCTTCTCCTAAACCTGAGAAGGGTGAATCTTCAAGAACACCCATTGCTGAACCAGTTTCACCAATTCCTTCACCATTACACACTAGTGATATTCCTAGGATCTGGTTTGAAAATCACACAGCATATGGACGTTGGGCTGATCTTTTTAGACAAAAATCTTTGTCTTACGTTGATATTCTTGATTAAAACTTCTTTCTTTTCGAGGATTTTGAAATCATCTCATCTTTCATCCAATCTACGCCAGGTAAACTCTTGAATCCTGGTTCTAAGACCTATCCTTGTCTTGTGAAATTTTTCTATTCAAATTTGTCCACACGTTTTGAAAATGGGGAACAGATTTTAAGGAGTTTTATAAAGGGTCGAGAAATTTTAATTTCAAAAACCCTAATGAATGATATCTTTGAGTTTTCTCACAAAACTGATGATCAAACCGCTAATCTTATAGCATTACAAGATGCTAGAGATATGTTTCTGCTTGAATCTTGTGCTGATTTTTCTTCCACTAAACAGTTAACCCACAACGCTTTGAATTTAAACGGTAAACTGCTACACTACATCCTTGTTAGAACCGTTTTTTCAAGAAACTCTTCTTGTGAATTGGTCACGGATTCTCACCTTATTTTGATGTGGAAAATTGCTTCCATGAAAAATATTGATTTCTCTTCTATTATCTTCTCTACAATGCGTTTTTGCTGTTCGCAAACTCGTAATTGTGCTCTTCCTTTTGCTAACCTCTTGACATTGATCTTCGATCACTTCAATCTGCTCTCTGATGAAGAGGAAGTGGATTGCTCTGGTCCAATTTCTTTGTCTAGCGAAATCCTCCCTCCTCTGGGAATCTTTAAAGTTAATAATAAATATGAGTTATACTCAAATTTATCTACTGCTGATAAGGAGGATCTACAAAAGATCCATGGCAAGCGTTTGACCCGTCTTGAACCTCATATCCAAACACACACTACACTTTCCCGACTCCAGTCTCTTGACTTGGAGGTTGGTGAAATAAAATCTTCCCTACTGATTTTAGATGATAAAGTGTCTATCCTAACTTCTATGTTGGACACCTTTATGAAAGAAATGAAAGGTATGGTAGTAGAGGATGTGGTTGTGGAGGAAGAGGTTCCTGATGATGCTGCTGCTATGCCAACAAAGGAGGAGGTGATGGAGGAGGCAGGAGAGCAGAGAGAAGAGGAGAAGCAGAATGATGAGAAGCCGTGTGACCCGCAGGATGTAGGCGTTGTTGATGTGGCGGTTCAACCAGTTCTTGTGGATGATGATGACAAGGTTACTACTGGGAAGCCTGCTCCTTCCAAGAAGCGGAAGAGGAGGTCCAGGAAGTAATCGTATGATGTATTGATGAACAATATTTTTTTTTGGTTTGCAAACAGTTTCTTTTGAAAACAAATCCCAACATTTTAGGACTTTCCCTGTTTCTTTTTGATAAAAGTCAAAAAGGGGGAGAGGTGTAATATTTATTTTGTGGTTTATTTTGGCATATTTCTGTTGTTATGTCTGTTTGCATTTGCATGTTCATGTTTGCATGTTCATGTTTCATGTTTGCATGTTCTGTTCATATTCATCCTTGCATATAATATGTTCTTAATATGTTCTTGATATGTTCTTGAAATGCAATATAATATGTTCTTGAAATGCATTGATACTTGAAAATATATGCATATTTGATTTGCTTATTACTGTGTTATGTCAAAGATAATTGTATATGTTTTGCTTTTGCATGTTCTGATTTTTGATTATTTGCATAGATGATCTGATTATCATATTGCTAGATGATTAGTCATATTCTCATGATTATAATATTTGCTAATCATAAATGAAATTTGAAAAGTTTTGATGTGATGTTTCACTGTAGTAATGATGATTGATTATATTTGCATGTAACTTAATTGGATACTTATTTGCATGTTTGAATGATGATCATAATAGTTTGGAAGTGTAGTATTCACTGATTTATACTGTTATGTTTTTATATTATTTTGTTTTGAAAGTTTTTTTTTAAAAATCCTGTCGAACATATTAATTGATATTAAAATCTTAAGAACTTATTATCATGTTTTACAATCTATATAAGCTGAGAAATATGATTTAAGTAAATATGGTTTTGACTTTCATCAAGGGGGAGATTGAAGACTCAATTCTCTTAAGTATTAAGGGGAGGTTGAAGACTTAATTCTCTTTGATGATGATAATTCAAAACACATATTAGTCAAACAAATAAATTAAGTAATTACATTTAGTTGTTTAAGTTAAACTAAAATCATATTTGATATGTTTGATGATTGATAATATGTTTAAGTTCAAAGACACTAGAATGTGCTTAATT
>NC_080050.1:16344208-16346708 GCF_026212465.1 Amaranthus tricolor | reverse complement strand
AAGGAAAATCAAGAACTTAAAAACGATTGGAATAAAATTTTGAAACGGCTTTAAAAGGAAAATAATAAAACGAAACGATTATTGAATTTGTCAAAATATTTAAGATTAAGAAAAAGGGTCTGTTACAACTCTTCCCCCCTTAACAAAGTTTCGTCCCGAAACTTGAACCTAAATGAACAATTGGGTATAGCGTTCTCTCATAACAGTTTCACTTTCCCAGGTTGCTTCTTCGACATGATGGTTTGACCATAGCACTTTAACTTGAGGTATTCTTTGATTCCTCAATTCTTTCACTTGCCAATCTAAAATTCTAATTGGTCTTTCTTCATAAGCTAGGTTTTCATCAATCTGGAGGGGTTCGTGAACTAACACATGTGATGGGTCGTGGATATACTTTCTCAACTGAGAAACATGGAACACATTATGAAATTTAGCTAAACCCGGGGGTAAAGCTAGTTCGTATGCCACCTCCCCTACTCTTTTCAAAATTTCAAAAGGTTCGATGAATTTAGGGCTTAATTTCCCCTTTATTCCAAAGCGTTGGACCCCTTTTGTTGGTGAAATCTTTAGAAATACTTTGTCACCTTCAACAAATTGCAAAGCTCTACGACGGTTGTTTGCATAACTCTTCTGTCTACTTTGTGCTGCCTTCATGTTCTCTTGTACCACCCTCAAGCTATCAATAGAGTCTTGGATAAGATCTGGTCCTTCAGGCACATTTTGGTCCATCTGATCCCAACACAACGGCACTCGACATTTTCTCCCGTATAAGGCTTCGTTTGGTGCCATTTTGATGCTGGTTTGATAGCTGTTGTTGTACGAAAACTCTATCAAAGGCAATTTCTTCTCCTATGAACCACTAAATTCAAGAATACAACATCTCAAAAGATCCTTTAATGTCTGGATGGTTCTTTCGGTTTGGCCATCAGTAGCCGGATGAAATGCAGTACTTAAACATAGCTTCGATCCGAATGCTTCTTGCAACTTCTCCCAAAATTGTGACAAAAATTTTGGGTCTCTATCAGACACAATGGTTCTCGGTACTCCATGTAATCTTATAATTTCTCGAACATAAGCGTCAGTCAATTGTTTTACGGACCATGTTCCCTTCATTGGCTGGAATCTTGCAACTTTGGTCAATCTGTCAACTATTACCCAAATTGTGTCATTTCCTCGTTGCGTTCTTGGTAATCCAACTACAAAATCCATGGATATGGAATCCCATTTCCATTCAGGAATTTCTAGTGGTTGAAGTAGTCCAGGACTCTTCTGCCTTTCAAATTTCACCTTCTGGCAAATCAAACACCGAGATACAAATTCAGCTACATCTTTTCTCATACCTTTCCACCAAAATAATTTCCTTAATTCTTCAATCATCTTATCTCTACCAGCATGTAAGTGAAACATTCCTTGGTGTCCTTCTTTCAAAATCTCTTCTTTCAGCTCTGTGTTGTCTGGTATACACAATCTCCCATTCGTTCTTAGTTCACCTTTCGCACCTACTTCGAATGATTAACTCGATTATCTCGGGATCTTCTTGCTGTGCTTCTATAATTCTTTCAAACAAAGTCGGTTGTATAGTCATTGCTCCTAAATACTCAACAACTTGATAGTGATTAACAATTTCTAGATCTAACTTCTGAATTTCTCGGTATAGTTCCCAAGGTACCGTCATTATAGCATTTACAGATATCCTCGGCCTTCTACTCAATGCATCTGCTACTTTGTTTGCTTTTCCAGGATGATAATTTATGTCAACATCAAAGTCTTTAATGATTTCCAGCTACCGCCTTTGTCGCATATTCAGCTCCTTCTGAGTGAAGACATATTTCAAATTTTTATGATCAGTGAAGATCTTGCATGGTACTCCATAGAGATAATGTTTCCATAACTTCAGGGCAAAAATTACAGCTACTAGTTCAATGTCGTGTACTGGATAATGCAACTCGTGTGGCCTTAATTGCCTTGACGCATAAGCTACTACTTTGCCTTCTTGCATTAGCACACATCCCAAACCTTCCTTCGATGCATCACAATATACCTCAAATGATTTCCCAAAGTCGGGCATGATCAACACAGGTGCAGTCGTAAGTCTCCTCTTAAGCTCTTCTAGTGATTTACTCTGCTTCTCGCCCCACTAAAACCGAACTCCCTTTTTAAGCAACTCAAACAACAGTCGGGCAATTTTAGAAAAATTTTCCACAAACTTCCTGTAATAGCCTGCTAAGCCCAAGAAACTTCTTACTTCAGTAACACTCTTTGGATTCGGCCGTTCCATCACTGCCCTAATCTTTTCAGGATCAACAGAAATTCCATCCTTCGAAACAACGTGCCCTAAGAAAGATATCTTTTCTAACCAAAATTCACATTTACTAAACTTGCCAAAAAGTTTCTCTTTTCTCAACTTCTCTAAAACTATCCTTAAGTGCTTCTCATGTTGCTCTTCATTCTTCGAATACACCAATATATCATCAATAAACACAACCACAAACTTATCCAG
>NC_080050.1:16331708-16336708 GCF_026212465.1 Amaranthus tricolor | reverse complement strand
CATAAGCTAGGTTTTCATCAATCTGGAGGGGTTCGTGAACTAACACATGTGATGGGTCGTGGATATACTTTCTCAACTGAGAAACATGGAACACATTATGAAATTTAGCTAAACCCGGGGGTAAAGCTAGTTCGTATGCCACCTCCCCTACTCTTTTCAAAATTTCAAAAGGTTCGATGAATTTAGGGCTTAATTTCCCCTTTATTCCAAAGCGTTGGACCCCTTTTGTTGGTGAAATCTTTAGAAATACTTTGTCACCTTCAACAAATTGCAAAGCTCTACGACGGTTGTTTGCATAACTCTTCTGTCTACTTTGTGCTGCCTTCATGTTCTCTTGTACCACCCTCAAGCTATCAATAGAGTCTTGGATAAGATCTGGTCCTTCAGGCACATTTTGGTCCATCTGATCCCAACACAACGGCACTCGACATTTTCTCCCGTATAAGGCTTCGTTTGGTGCCATTTTGATGCTGGTTTGATAGCTGTTGTTGTACGAAAACTCTATCAAAGGCAATTTCTTCTCCTATGAACCACTAAATTCAAGAATACAACATCTCAAAAGATCCTTTAATGTCTGGATGGTTCTTTCGGTTTGGCCATCAGTAGCCGGATGAAATGCAGTACTTAAACATAGCTTCGATCCGAATGCTTCTTGCAACTTCTCCCAAAATTGTGACAAAAATTTTGGGTCTCTATCAGACACAATGGTTCTCGGTACTCCATGTAATCTTATAATTTCTCGAACATAAGCGTCAGCCAATTGTTTTACGGACCATGTTCCCTTCATTGGCAGGAATCTTGCAACTTTGGTCAATCTGTCAACTATTACCCAAATTGTGTCATTTCCTCGTTGCGTTCTTGGTAATCCAACTACAAAATCCATGGATATGGAATCCCATTTCCATTCAGGAATTTCTAGTGGTTGAAGTAGTCCAGGACTCTTCTGCCTTTCAAATTTCACCTTCTGGCAAATCAAACACCGAGATACAAATTCAGCTACATCTTTTCTCATACCTTTCCACCAAAATAATTTCCTTAATTCTTCAATCATCTTATCTCTACCAGCATGTAAGTGAAACATTCCTTGGTGTCCTTCTTTCAAAATCTCTTCTTTCAGCTCTGTGTTGTCTGGTATACACAATCTCCCATTCGTTCTTAGTTCACCTTTCGCACCTACTTCGAATGATTAACTCGATTATCTCGGGATCTTCTTGCTGTGCTTCTATAATTCTTTCAAACAAAGTCGGTTGTATAGTCATTGCTCCTAAATACTCAACAACTTGATAGTGATTAACAATTTCTAGATCTAACTTCTGAATTTCTCGGTATAGTTCCCAAGGTACCGTCATTATAGCATTTACAGATATCCTCGGCCTTCTACTCAATGCATCTGCCACTTTGTTTGCTTTTCCAGGATGATAATTTATGTCAACATCAAAGTCTTTAATGATTTCCAGCTACCGCCTTTGTCGCATATTCAGCTCCTTCTGAGTGAAGACATATTTCAAATTTTTATGATCAGTGAAGATCTTGCATGGTACTCCATAGAGATAATGTTTCCATAACTTCAGGGCAAAAATTACAGCTACTAGTTCAATGTCGTGTACTGGATAATGCAACTCGTGTGGCCTTAATTGCCTTGACGCATAAGCTACTACTTTGCCTTCTTGCATTAGCACACATCCCAAACCTTCCTTCGATGCATCACAATATACCTCAAATGATTTCCCAAAGTCGGGCATGATCAACACAGGTGCAGTCGTAAGTCTCCTCTTAAGCTCTTCTAGTGATTTACTCTGCTTCTCGCACACTAAAACCGAACTCCCTTTTTAAGCAACTCAAACAACAGTCGGGCAATTTTAGAAAAATTTTCCACAAACTTCCTGTAATAGCCTGCTAAGCCCAAGAAACTTCTTACTTCAGTAACACTCTTTGGATTCGGCCGTTCCATCACTGCCCTAATCTTTTCAGGATCAACAGAAATTCCATCCTTCGAAACAACGTGCCCTAAGAAAGATATCTTTTCTAACCAAAATTCACATTTACTAAACTTGCCAAAAAGTTTCTCTTTTCTCAACTTCTCTAAAACTATCCTTAAGTGCTTCTCATGTTGCTCTTCATTCTTCGAATACACCAATATATCATCAATAAACACAACCACAAACTTATCCAGGTAAGGGTTGAAATATCTTTGCATGAGATCCATAAATGCTGCTGGAGCATTTGTTAGACCAAATGGCATTACTAGAAACTCATAGTGCCCGTATCTGGTTCTGAATGCAGTCTTAGGAATATCTTCTTCAGCAATCCTTAATTGATGATAACCAGACCTCAAATCTATCTTCGAAAAGACCCTTGCTCCCCCTAGCTGATCAAAAAGGTCGTCTATCCTTGGCAAAGGATAACGATTCTTGATGGTAATCTTATTAATCTCCCTATAATCAATGAATAGCCTTATACTCCCATCTTTCTTTCTGACAAAGAGAACCGGAGCTCCCCATGGTGAAACACTAGGTCGAATGAAACCTTTTTCCAGCAATTCATCTAGCTGCTTCTTCAGCTCAGCCAATTCAGCTGGAGCAAAACGGTAAGGGGTTTTAGAAATAGGGGTAATATCAGGAATAAGGTCAATATAGAAGTCTACTTCTCTTTTTGGAGGTATACCGGGTAATTCTTCAGGAAACACATCAGAATATTCTTGCACGATCGGGGTTTCTTGCAAACTAGGTTTAGGTTTTACTTCTTTAGTAGTAACAAAACATAAGAACCCTTCATCTCCTTGTTTTATCATTTGTGTTGCTTGAATTACAGAAATTGTCTCTAGCTGAGATCTTAGTTCTTTCGAATGCACTTTATTCCCTCGGGAGTTTTTATTCTAACAACCTTTTTCTTACACAAAATCTCCGCTGAATATCTCTCCAACCACCTATACCCAAAATGATATCAAATGTTCCCAAATCGAATTGAATTAAGTCAGCTGGTAAAACATTCCCACAAATCTCCAATGGAAAATCATAAAAGATACGGTCACACAGGTAAGGTGTACCATCAGGTAAACTGATACACAAGTGGGATTTTTGAGGTTTCAAAGAAATAGGAGATATGCGGAGAAAAGCACTAGAAATAAAAGACATATCCGCTCCACAATCAAACAAAACATTTGCTGTTAAATTACCAATAGGAAATTTTCCAGATTTTACTTTACCTTCAACTTCAAATTCCTGGTGTAAACCATCATAATAATCTCCAAAGGTTCACCTCTTACGATATACCCTCTACTACCACCTTTTGGCATCTTTTAATAAGGTAGGGAAGTGTTGCGTAAGCTATATTTTAAATCGCAAATCACATTGTTTTTTTTAAACACATAAAACACATCAAACAAATTTCATTTAAAATGCAAATTTTTTTTCAAAAATGTAATTTATCACGGTGTTTCCTAGTATAGGATAAGAAGATCCGACCGTTCGAATAACGTTGGCTCTGATACCAAGTGTAACAGATCGTTCTTTTCTAATGTAGGTTTATTATAAAATATAGTAAGTAATGCTAAGCGGAAGTCTATCGTACCGTGATTATTGCGAAAAACAAATAAGACAAAACAGAATTTTCAAAACAAACAAAGAAAACTTAAATCATTAAAATATAATTTTACGTATTACATCTTTCTTTAATACATAATTATCAAATTACATACTCGTAATATAAACTACATATATACTAACGTCACATAGACAATACAATAGCTTCTTAATAACTTCATGTAAAATTACCTGCAGTATCTGCTCCAGAAATATGGGAACAGCCGATGGAAATCGGTCAGCTTTTAAAAAAACCGAGTATAAAAACTTACCGCAAATATACAAGTATTGATAGTATATGCACGGAAATAAGTAATAAGCAAAAATAAGTGCATCACAATAAATAATATGCAAGGTATCTTATGTATTATACGGAATTCATTTTAATATTTTATATATATATATATATATATATATATATATATATATATATATATATATATATATATATATATATATATATATATATATATATATATATATATATATATATATATATATATATATATATATATATATATATATGTATGTATATGTATATATATACATATGAATATATACATATATATATGTATATATATATATATATATATATATATATATATATATATATATATATATATATATATATATATATATATATATATATATATATATATATATATATATATATATATTTATATATATATATATATGTATATATATATATATATATATATATATGTATATATATATATATATATATATATATATATATATATATATATATATATATATATATGTATATATGTATATATGTATATATATATATATATATATATATATATATATATATATATATATATATATATATATATATATATATATATATATATATATATATATATGTATATATATATATATATATATATATATATATATATATATATATATATATAAATAAATATATATATATATATATATATATATATATATATATGTATATATATATATATATACATAATTGGCATTTTTAAATCAAAAGGATAAAATGCATCATTATTTTCATGTTACTGTTTTCATATAAATGCATCATTACAATAACATATAATAGAAAATTTAAAATAACTTACGTATAAATAATCATTTATTATTAAACTATATTAAAACTTAAATGGGTCTTTTTATATTTATTTATAGATAAATTTTCAATTAAGCTTTATTAATTTCTTAATAATCAATTTCTTAATAACTTATTTTTAGATTTAGTACATGAATAATTAATTTTGTTAACATCAAAATCTACACGAAATATTTTAAAATAAATAAATTATTATTAAATAAGTTGGTTTATATTCTTACTCACCAAAATAAATTAATTTTAATTTTAATTTACATTTTTCTTTCTTTTTTCCTACAATAACAATTTAGATTATTAAT
>NC_080050.1:16313543-16321043 GCF_026212465.1 Amaranthus tricolor | reverse complement strand
TTTGATTACTAATAGTTTGAATTCTCTTGGAAAAACTTTTACTAATGCAGAAAAAGTCCAGAAGGTCTTAAGGTGTCTTCCAAGATCCAAATGGGGTCCAAAAGTCACCGCCATAGAGGAAGCTCAAGACTTGAGAGTTCTATCGCTTGACGATCTCCTTGGAAAACTCACAACTCATGAACTTACCCTACATGATGATGGAGATAATGATGTAATACCTTCCATGAAAAATCTTGCACTAAAGGCAAAGAAACATCATGAATCTTCAAGTGATAATGAAGATAGCGATGATGAGGAAGATCCATTTGCGTTAATTACAAAAGGTCTTGAAGGAATTATGAAGATGCGAAAACGATTTAAGAAATTTAAATCCAGAAATAAAGGTAAGTCTTCTAATTCTAATTCAAATTTTAAGACTAACAAACTTGCTTGTTTTGAATGTGGTTCTACAGAACATATGGTAAAGGACTGTCCTAAGAAGAAAAGGCAATCCTACAAAAAGAACAAGAACAAACAAGCGATGGTTGCAACTTGGAGTGATTCCGAAGTATCATCCGAATCTGAAACTGAAGATGGACAAGCTCATGTATGTCTTATGGCTGATAATGATGACAATGATGATTTAGATCAAAATCACAAAGAGGTACGTGAATATCTTAACACATGCACAAAAGATGAATTGGTTATAACACTCCTAAATATGTTTCAAATTGAGAAAATTTTAAAAGATGAGAGAAACACTTTAGAAGATAGAATACGTCATTATGCTGAAGGTTGTGAAGAAATCATAAATAAAAATAATTCACTAACGGCTGAAAAATCAAATCTTGAAAAGACTGTCAAGGTCTTGAAAGAACAGAATCTCAGCCAGACTAAACAGCTTATTGATCTTAAAAATGAGAACAATGATCTTGAAGCCAGGATCAAAACCTTGAAACTGGAATCTGAGAAAAATCTACAAGCATTAACCAAGCTAAATGAATCTGAATCCAAATTCACTAAAATGCTTACACGACAAAGACCATCTAGTGATAAACGTGGTATTGGGTATAACAATGTTACACATAACTATAAGAGTAAAATCACATTTGTGAAAGGTGCACATAAACATAAACGAACTTCTACTTGCACATTTTGTTGCAAAGAAGGACATATAAGATTTGCATGTCCTTACAGACGTAAGGATGATTATATTATCAAGAATTCCTTTCCTTTTGAATTACGTGGACAGATAAAGCAAATATGGGTTCCTAAAGGAACAAGACCACCCAACATGGTCTATCCCGAATATGGTTCCAAATTTGTCACTTGGATAGCCAAGTAAGGTTGAGAAAGGTTATTTTCTTTTGTTTTGTAGGATAAACAAAAATGGATTCTAGATAGTGGATGCTCGAGGCATATGAGTGGTAAAATATCTTTATTTTCTGAAATTAAAGATAAATGCAATGGCTCAATCACCTTAGGAGATAAAGGTAAATGCAAAATTTTAGGCGTTGGTAAAATCGGTAAGAATCCATCTAAAACTATTGACAATGTTTATTTAGTTGAAGGTCTAAAATTTAATTTGCTAAGTGTGTCTCAACTATGTGATAAAGGTAATGAAGTAATATTTGACAAAGAAAAATGTGTTGTTTAAAATCCTAATACTGGAGATACTCTCATTACTGCTCTTAGAAATGATAATGTTTATGCTTTACATACTAACGAAATTGAAGTACAAAGCTTCAAGTGTTTGAAAGCTATTACAGATAATCCAAAACTTTGGCATAGACGTCTTGGCCATATCAATACTCACACCATGCAGAAGTTGATAAGTAAAGATTTAGTTAAGGGACTTCCAGCTCTTGACTATAAACAATGTCCTATTTGTGACGCATGCATTAAGGGTAAACAAGTAAGAAGTTCATTCAAACCTAAGAAAATGGTAAGTACATCAAGACCATGTGAACTCTTACATATTGATTTATGTGGACCAATGCGTGTACGGAGCATAAGAGGTAAATCTTATATCCTAGTTATAGTTGATGATTATTCTAGATTTACGTGGGTTGATTTTCTAAAGGATAAAAGTGAAGCCTTGAAACCGTTTTCAAAACGTTGTAAAGAGATGCAAACTCAACTGAACCTTCCAATAGTCTCGGTTAGAAGTGACCATGGAAGAGAGTTTGATCAATTAGGCTTTGACTCCTTTTGTGAAAAATATGGTATAACCCATAACTTTTCAGCTCCTAGGACACCTCAACAAAACGGTGTAGTTGAAAGGAAAAATCGAACTTTAGAAGAGATGGCAAGAACAATGCTTATTGAAAATGGATTAGCTAAACAATATTGGGCTGAAGCTGTTAACACAGCTAATTATGTTTTAAATAGATGTCTTATAAGACCCATACTTAAGAAAACTCCTTATGAGTTATTCAAAGGAAGAAAACCGAATATAGCATACTTTAGACCATTTGGTTGTAAATGTTTTATTCATAATAATGGAAAAGATAATTTAGGAAAATTTGATGCTAGAAGTGATGAAGGTACATTTCTTGGATACTCACTTAATAGCAAAGCTTATCGAGTGCTGAACAAACGTACAGGTATAGTTGAAGAAAGTATACATGTTGTTTTTGATGAATCTGAAAATGAGACTTTAAGTGAAGGTTTTAAAGAGTTAAACCTTAATAAACATTTTGATGATTTAAGTGATGATGAACTGGATATTAAAAATGCTAATGCAGTTAAAAAGATTAACATGCAGGATACCATACAAAGTATTGAGGATGAAGGAAAACAGGTTGTTAACATTGAAGACTCACAGTCTGATCTTGAGACCCAACCTCAAGAACTTGAGATAGTTCCTGAACATACTGTTTTGGGTACACCAATTAGAAATACCTCAAATGAAGTAAGTATAAGTTCATTGAATGAAAACACACCATCCATACTACGAAGAAGAACTAGAAAGTCATATCAACATCCTCCAGAGAATATTATAAGTGATCCAAACAAAGGTACGCAAACTCGATCCTCTCTTAAAAATTTATGTGCATTTTCTGCTTTTGTTTCTCTTGTAGAACCTAAAGATGTTAAAGAAGCATTACAAGAACCAGAGTCGATCATTGCAATGCAAAATGAATTAAATGAATTCGGAAGGAACAAAGTTTGGGATCTAGTAGAAAGACCTCCAGATCGTACTATTATTGGAACAAGATGGGTCTTTCGAAATAAACTCAATGAGGATGGAGATATTGTAAGGAATAAAGCAAGACTGGTAGCTCAAGGCTATAATCAAGAAGAAGGAATAGATTATGATGAAACTTTTGCACCTGTGGCAAGGTTAGAATCTATCCGTATTATGCTTGCTTTTGCTTCATACATGAATATTAAACTATATCAAATGGATGTTAAATGTGCATTCTTAAATGGATACTTGCAAGAAGAAGTATATGTTAAACAACCACCCGGCTTTGAAAATTCTGATCTACCTAATCATGTGTTCAAACTAAATAAAGCATTATATGGCTTGAAACAAGCTCCAAGAGCTTGGTATGACAGATTTAGCTCACATCTACTTGAAAATGAATTTCAACGAGGTAAAATTGATAAAACACTTTTTATTAAAACTGAAGGAAAAGATATTCTAGTTGTTCAAGTATATGTTGATGATATATTGTTTGGAGCTACTAATGATTCTTTGTGCAAGGAATTTTCTGATATTATGTGCAAAGAGTTTGAAATGAGCATGATGGGAGACTTAACGTTCTTTCTTGGACTACAAATAAAGCAAAAGAAAGATGGCATATTTATTTGTCAAAGTAAATATGTTAGAGATTTATTGAAAAAGTACAATATGGATCAATGTAAAGAAGTTAATACGCCTATGAGTACAACACTAAGTTTGGACCAAGATATAAATGGTAAGAGTGTTGATCAAAAGACTTATAGAGGTATGATTGGTTCTTTATTGTATTTAACTGCTAGTCGTCCTGATATCATGTTTAGTGTTTGCTTATGTGCTCGTTTTCAAGCTAACCCAAAAGAATCTCACTTAACAGCAGTTAAGAGAATCTTTAGATATTTATATGGGACTAAAGACTTTGGTCTATGGTACCCTAGCTGTGGAAACTTTAGTTTGATTGGTTTTTCAGATGCTGATTATGCTGGATACAAAGTTGATAGAAAAAGCACCTCAGGATCATGTCAATTTTTAGGAAATTCATTGATCTCTTGGTATTCTAAAAAGCAAAATTCAGTTGCTTTATCTACAGCTGAAGCTGAATACATAGCTGCCGGTGCTTGTTGCTCTCAAATTTTATGGATTGCTCAACAACTTAGAGACCTTGGAATTGATTTCAAAGGCATACCAATAAGATGTGATAATACAAGTGCAATTTGTATTACAAAGAATCCTGTGCAACATTCTCGTACAAAACACATTGAGGTACGTCACCATTTTATAAGAGATCATGTTGAAAAAGGTAATATTTCGTTATCTTTTATATCTACTGAAAATCAATTAGCGGATATATTTACAAAACCTTTAAGTGCTGATCGTTTTGCTTATATACGTATGGAACTTGGCATGCTAAATGACGTTGCATGAATTAAGGGGGAGTAGTATCAAAGAATAATATCAAAGAGTAATGGCATATGAGTAAAAGGATTGAAACGTTAATTACTTAAAAAAAAAAAAACCAAGTATGTATTAAGGGGGAGCATTACGTACTATTATGATTATATATGTGTTTATGCATGAATTTAAGAATTGAAAATTTGATTTCAATTTCTTAAAAATTATTTGTTTTATAAATATGGGATTTATAATTAAATACCTTTAATTAATAAAGGATATTTAATTATTTTAAAACAAAATTGTTTGTTTCAATTAGTTGTGAACATCATCAATGCGAAAATTATGTTCATTTTTTTTTGGTTAATAAATTCAATTAATCTCATAATTGTATTTCCACTTATTCACGGTTGAAAACCAAAACCAAACAATTGTTCACCTTGATGCACAAACCGGTCAAGCTCCACACACACACCCTTTGCATTCTCTTGTGTTGTCAAATCAATCAATTTAATGAAAGTACAAATGCATGTACTATACTCCTTTAAAAGAGAGTAAAACGCTTTACTCATTCATTTACTCACAAAATCTTTTTCTGATTTCCTCTTAAAACCGTCTCTTTCACTTTCCTTTTCAAGCTTTTCAAAATCTGCTTCAATGGCACCTAAAAGAAGGATGAGCAGATCCTCTTCAAAATCTGAAAAAGGAGAATCATCTAAATCACAAATGGCTGAACCTATAACCCCTGTTGTTTCACCATTACACACTTTTGATGTTCCTAAACAATGGTTCGAAAATCATACTGCTTATGGGAGATGGGTTGATATTTTTCGACAAAGATCACTTTCCTTTGTTGATATACTTGATTATAATTTCTTCCTGTTTGAAGACTTTGAAATAATCTCTGTTTTTATTCAATCTACTCCTGGTATGTTATTAAGTCCTGGTTCTACTACTTATCCAAGTCTTGTGAAAGTTTTCTATTCAAACTTATCTTTTGTTATGATTGAAGGAGAACATGCTTTAAGAAGCTTTGTTAAGGGTCAAGAGATTGTAATTTCAAAAACCCTAATGAATGACATTTTCAAATTTTCTCATAAATCTGATGATCAAACCCCTAATATTTTAGCGTTACAAAATGCTAGGGATATGTTCATTCTTGAATCTTATTCTGATTTCTCTTCTACTAAACAGTTAACACATAATGCTTTGAATTTAAATGGTAAACTGTTACACTACATTCTTGTAAGAACCGTTTTCTCTCGCAACACTTCTTGTGAATTAGTTACTGATGCTCATCTTATACTGATGTGGAAGATTGCTTCTCTGAAAAATGTTGATTTTTCTTCTATTATTTTCTCCACAATGCGGTTTTGTTGCTCACATTCTCGCAATTGCTCTCTTCCTTATGCCAATCTTTTAACATTGATCTTTGATCATTTTAATCTACTCTCTGATTTAGAGGAAGTGGATTGTTCTGGTCCAATTTCATTATCTACTGAAATTCTTCCGCCTCTTGGTATTTTCAAAGTGGATGGCAAATATGAGTTGTACTCAAATTTGTCTTCAACTGATAAAGAGGTTCTTCAAAAGATTCATGGTAAGCGGCTTACACGTCTTGAACCTCACATCAAAGAACACACCACTCTTTCCCGACTTCAGACTTTAGATTTGGAGGTTGGTGAAATGAAATCTTCCCTACTGGCATTACATGATAAAGTGTCTACTCTTACTTTTATGTTAGACTCTTTTATGAAAGAGATGAAGGGAATGGTAGTAGAAGATGTGGTAGTGGAAGAAGAGGTCGATGATGGTGATGCTGCTGTACCTCAAGAGGCTGAGGCTAAGGAGAAGGAAGAAGAGGCTGAGAAGAATGGGGGTGATGAAGTTGCTGATGAGGGTCAACCTATTGATGTGAATGTTGCTGAGACCACTCCAATTCAAACAATTAATCCACCTGTTGATGAAACAATTACCCCTGGACAATCCAAACCTTCCAAGAAAAGGAAGAGAAGGTCTAGGAAGTAATTTTCGTTGGTTATGCATGATAAGGCTTTGATAAACAATATTTTCTTTTCGGCAAACAATATTTTTTTTTGAAAATCCCAACATTTTATAACTCCTTGTTTACTTTTTGATGAAAGTCAAAAAGGGGGAGATATATATATATATATATGTATTATGTATTATGTATGTATTAGGTATGCATGCTCATGCTCACTTGCTCTACTGTTTTATATTTTGATAATGTTTTGCATGATTGCGCATGATTGCTTGCTTATACATGTTCTGGAATATTATGTTCTGAAAAATTGGTTTTGCTTAAATGTTTTGCTCTGATCTAATAAATTGTTCTGTATGCTTAACATTCATGCTTAAGGGAGACATAATGTATATGTTTAAGGGAGATATGAAAATTTAGTTGCATAACTTGATATTTGATTGCTGATTATAAATTATTATTTATGATCATAATACTTAATAATCATGTCTTTAATAGTAAAGTTTTGATACGATGTTACATTATAATGATGACTATTATATTTGCATGTATTATGATTGGATATTTGTTTACATAAACAATGATTGTAATAATATGATATAATACTGTTCTGTTTTGAAATTGTTCTTAAAATCTTGAAGAATGTTTCTAAAAAATGATAATGATAAAGTCTCGAAAATGTTTTTATATATTATTATTATTCGTGCTTTTCATCTCATTATAACTTAGAAATATGATTTAGGTAAATATGGTTTTGACTTTCATCAAGGGGGAGATTGAAGACTCAACTCTATTAAATAGTAAGGAGAGATTGAAGACTTAATTCTCTTGGATGATGATAATTCAAAACACATATTGTTTAAACAAATAAATTAAGTAATTACATTTAATTATTTAAGTAAGTTTAAAATCATATTTGATATACATTTGATTTACATAT
>NC_080050.1:16298543-16306043 GCF_026212465.1 Amaranthus tricolor | reverse complement strand
CAACATCTTGATACACCTTTTCTTACAACTTTCTATCTTGATTTAAGATTTCTCTAAGTGTTTAAAGAGTTGTAATTCTTAGTTCATCTAGCTCTTACATTTGTAATAGGCTTAAGAGTTCAAAAAGAGTTAGATTAAGTTTAATACGCCTAATCAAGAATACTTTTCAAAGTGTTCAACATGTAAATCTCTATTGTGAGATTTGGGATTTTGCTTTTATTAAAGGGACTTGTAATACGGTTCTTCAAGGGGAAGAACGTGGTGAGAGGAGATAGTGAGATCTTCTTGGTTGTATTAAAGTCGGATTAATAAAAGGCGTTGAAATCCTACGGGTTGAAAGAGAACCCATAGGCGGGGAGTAGGTTGGTTAGAACCGAACCTCGTTAACATATCGTGTGTTATACTTTAAAGTATTTTTCCGCACATACGTTATAGTTTTCGAATTGGCTCAAAACTGTTCCAGAAGACAGTTTTGACAGTCTCCTCAAACTCTTGAGACAAACTGCCAGAAAAGTTTAAAAAGCCCATACTCTCTATTCACCCCCCCCTCTAGAGAGTATTCAACCTCCTATTAACTTTCATTTGGTATCAGAGCTAAGTTTCACACAAAAAGATTAATATCTTGTGATGGATCCAATAGGAGAAGGGTTGTTTGCTCAAGGTCGTTCGTGTTCAAGACCTCCTTTGTTTTGCGGTACAAATTTCTCACATTGGAAAACTTTGATGAAAATGTTTGTGATTGATCAAGATATGGAGCTTTGGGAGATCATAACTAAAGGACCTAAGATTCCCATGAAAAAGGACGCTCAAGGAAATGATGTAATAAAGACCGAGTCCGAATATTCACAAACAGATTTGGAATGGGTTTCCAAAAACTATAGAGCAATGAATCAATTATGTTGTGCTTTGAATGGTACTGAGTTCAATCGAGTTTCTTCATGTACAAGTGCTAAAGATATATGGGACAAGTTGGTTGTGACATACGAAGGAACAAGTCAAGTAAAGGAAACAAAGATCAACATCCTCATGCATCAATATGAAATGTTCAAGATGAAAAAGGATGAGAATATAAATGAAATGTTTACTCGTTTTACTTTGATTACTAATAGTTTGAATTCTCTTGGAAAAACTTTTACTAATGCAGAAAAAGTCCAGAAGGTCTTAAGGTGTCTTCCAAGATCCAAATGGGGTCCAAAAGTCACCGCCATAGAGGAAGCTCAAGACTTGAGAGTTCTATCGCTTGACGATCTCCTTGGAAAACTCACAACACATGAACTTACCCTACATGATGATGGAGATAATGATGTAATACCTTCCATGAAAAATCTTGCATTAAAGGCAAAGAAACATCATGAATCCTCAAGTGATAGTGAAGATAGCGATGATGAGGAAGATCCATTTGCGTTAATTACAAAAGGTCTTGAAGGAATTATGAAGATGCGAAAACGATTTAAGAAATTTAAATCCAGAAATAAAGGTAAGTCTTCTAATTCTAATTCAAATTTTAAGACTAACAAACTTGCTTGTTTTGAATGTGGTTCTACAGAACATATCGTAAAGGACTGTCCTAAGAAGAAAAGGCAATCCTACAAAAAGAACAAAAACAAACAAGCGATGGTTGCAACTTGGAGTGATTCCGAAGTATCATCCGAATCTGAAAATGAAGATGGACAAGCTCATGTATGTCTTATGGCTGATAATGATGACAATGATGATTTAGATCAAAATCACAAAGAGGTACGTGAATATCTTAACACATGCACAAAAGATGAATTGGTTATAACACTCCTAAATATGTTTCAAATTGAGAAAATTTTAAAAGATGAGAAAAACACTTTGGAAGATCGAATACGTCATTATGCTGAAGGTTGTGAAGAAATTATAAATAAAAATAATTCGCTAAAGGCTGAAAAATCAAATCTTGAAAAGACTGTCAAAGTCTTGAAAGAACAGAATCTCAGTCAGACTAAACAGCTTATTGATCTTAAAAATGAGAACAATGATCTTGAAGCCAGGATCAAAACCTTGAAACTGGAATCTGAGAAAAATCTACAAGCATTAAACAAGCTTAATGAGTCTGAATCTAAACTCACTAAAATGCTTACACAACAAAAATCAACTAGTGATAAACGTGGTATTGGTTATAATCATGTTACACATAACTATAAGAGTAAAACCACATTTGTAAAAGGTGCAAATAAACATAAACGTACTCCTACTTGCACATTTTGTTGCAAAAAAGGACATATAAGATTTGCATGTCCTTACAGACGTAAAGACGATTATATTATCAAGAATTCCTTTCCTTTTGAATTACGTGAACAGATAAAGCAAATATGGGTTCCTAAAGGAACAAGACCACCCAACATGGTCTATCCCGAATATGGTTCCAAATTTGTCACTTGGATAGCCAAGTAAGGTTGAGAAAGGTTATTTTCTTTTGTTTTGTAGGATAAACAAAAATGGATTCTAGATAGTGGATGCTCGAGGCATATGAGTGGTAAAATATCTTTATTTTCTGAAATTAAAGAAAAATGCAATGGCTCAATCACCTTAGGAGATAAAGGTAAATGCAAAATTTTAGGCGTTGGTAAAATCGGTAAGAATCCATCTAAAACTATTGACAATGTTTATTTAGTTGAAGGTCTAAAATTTAATTTGCTAAGTGTGTCTCAACTATGTGATAAAGGTAATGAAGTAATTTTTGACAAAGAAAAATGTGTTGTTAAAAATCCTAATACTGGAGATACTCTCATTACTGCTCTTAGAAATGATAATGTTTATGCTTTACATACTAACGAAATTGCAGTGCAAAATTTCAAGTGTTTGAAAGCTATTACAGATAATCCAAAACTTTGGCATAGACGTCTTGGCCATATCAATACTCACACCATGCAGAAGTTGGTAAGTAAAGATTTAGTTAAGGGACTTCCAGCTCTTGACTATAAACAATGTTCTATTTGTGACGCATGCATTAAAGGTAAACAAGTAAGAAGTTCATTTAAACCAAAGAAAATGGTAAGTACATCAAGACCATGTGAACTATTACATATTGATTTATGTGGACCAATGCGTGTACGGAGCATAAGAGGTAAATCTTATATCCTAGTTATAGTTGATGATTATTCTAGATTTACGTGGGTTGATTTTCTAAAGGATAAAAGTGAAGCCTTGAAACCGTTTTCAAGACGTTGTAAAGAGATGCAAACTCAACTGAACCTTCCAATAGTCTCGGTTAGAAGTGACCATGGAAGAGAGTTTGATCAATTAGGCTTTGACTCCTTTTGTGAAAAATATGGTATAACCCATAACTTTTCAGCTCCTAGGACACCTCAACAAAACGGTGTAGTTGAAAGGAAAAATCGAACTTTAGAAGAGATGGCAAGAACAATGCTTATTGAAAATGGATTAGCTAAACACTATTGGGCTGAAGCTGTTAACACAGCTAATTATGTCTTAAATAGATGCCTTATAAGACCCATACTTAAGAAAACTCCCTATGAGTTATTCAAAGGAAGAAAACCGAATATAGCATACTTTAAACCATTTGGTTGCAAATGTTTTATTCATAATAATGGTAAAGACAATTTAGGTAAATTTGATGCTAGAAGTGATGAAGGTACATTTCTTGGATACTCACTTAATAGTAAAGCTTATCGAGTGCTAAACAAACGTACAGGTTTAGTTGAAGAAAGTATACATGTTGTTTTTGATGAATCCGAAAATGCAACTTTAAGTGAAGGTTTTAAAGACTAAACCTTAATAAACATTTTGATGATTTAAGTGATGATGAACTGGATATTAAAAATGCTAATGCAGTTAAAAAGATTAACATGCAGGATACCATACAAAGTATTGAGGATGAAGGAAAACAGGTTGTTAACATTGAAGACTCACAGTCTGATCTTGAGATAGTTCCTGAACATACTGTTTTGGGTACACCAATTAGAAATACTTCAAATGAAGTAAGTACAAGTTCATTAAATGAAAACACACCATCCATACTACGAAGAAGAACTAGAAAGTCATATCAACATCCTCCAGAGAACATTATAAGTGATCCAAACAAAGGTACGCAAACTCGATCCTCTCTTAAGAATCTATGTGCATTTTCTGCTTTTATTTCTCTCATAGAACCTAAAGATGTTAAAGAAGCATTACAAGAACCAGAGTGGATCATTGCAATGCAAAATGAATTAAATGAATTCGAAAGGAACAAAGTTTGGGATCTAGTTGAAAGACCTCCAGATCGTACTATTATTGGAACAAGATGGGTCTTTCGAAATAAACTCAATGAGGATGGAGATATTGTAAGGAATAAAGCAAGACTGGTAGCTCAAGGCTATAATCAAGAAGAAGGAATAGATTATGATGAAACTTTCGCACCTGTGGCAAGGTTAGAATCTATCCGTATTATGCTTGCTTTTGCTTCATACATGAATATTAAACTATATCAAATGGATGTTAAATGTGCATTCTTAAATGGATACTTGCAAGAAGAAGTATATGTTAAACAACCACCCGGCTTTGAAAATTCTGATCTACCTAATCATGTGTTCAAACTAAATAAAGCATTATATGGCTTGAAACAAGCTCCAAGAGCTTGGTATGACAGATTTAGCTCACATCTACTTGAAAATGAATTTCAACGAGGTAAAATTGATAAAACTCTTTTCATTAAAACTAAAGGAAAAGATATTCTAGTTGTTCAAGTATATGTTGATGATATATTGTTTGGAGCTACTAATGATTCTTTGTGCAAGGAATTTTCTGAGATTATGTGCAAAGAGTTTGAAATGAGCATGATGGGAGACTTAACATTCTTTCTTGGACTACAAATAAAGCAAAAGAAAGATGGCATATTTATTTGTCAAAGTAAATATGTTAGAGATTTATTGAAAAAGTACAATATGGATCAATGTAAAGAAGTTAATACGCCTATGAGTACAACACTAAGTTTGGACCAAGATATAAATGGTAAGAGTGTTGATCAAAAGACTTATAGAGGTATGATTGGTTCTTTATTGTATTTAACTGCTAGTCGTCCTGATATCATGTTTAGTGTTTGCTTATGTGCTCGTTTTCAAGCTAACCCAAAAGAATCTCACTTAACAGCAGTTAAGAGAATCTTTAGATATTTATATGGGACTAAAGACTTTGGTCTATGGTACCCTAGCTGTGGAAATTTTAGTTTAATTGGTTTTTCAGATGCTGATTATGCTGGATATAAAGTTGATAGAAAAAGCACCTCAGGATCGTGTCAGTTCTTAGGAAATTCATTGATCTCTTGGTATTCTAAAAAGCAAAATTCAGTTGCTTTATCTACAGCTGAAGCTGAATACATAGCTGCCGGTGCATGTTGCTCTCAAATTTTATGGATTGCTCAACAACTTAGAGACCTTGGAATTGATTTCAAAGGCATACCAATAAGATGTGATAATACAAGTGCAATTTGTATTACAAAGAATCCTGTGCAACATTCTCGTACAAAACACATTGAGGTACGTCACCATTTTATAAGGGATCATGTTGAAAAAGGTAATATTTCTTTATCTTTTATATCTACTGAAAATCAATTAGCGGATATATTTACAAAACCTTTAAGTGGTGATCGTTTTGCTTATATACGTATGGAACTTGGCATGCTAAATGACGTTGCATAAATTAAGGGGGAGTATTATCAAAGAATATTATCAAGGAGTATTATCAAAGAATAATGGCATATGAGTAAAAGGATTGAAACGATAATTACTTAAATACCAAGTATGTATTAAGGGGGAGCATTACGTATTATTGTGATCATATATGTGTTTATGCATAAATTTAAGAATTGAAAATTTGATTTCAATTTCTTAAAAATTAGTTGTTTTATAAATATGGGATTTATAATTGAATACCTTTAATTAATAAAGGATATTTAATTATTTTAAAACAAAATTGTTTGTTTCGATTAGTTGTGAACATCATCAATGCGTTAAAATTGTGTTCATTATTTTGGTTAATAAATTCAATTAATCTCATAATTATATTTCCACTGATTCACGGTTGAAAACCAAAATTAAATGCTTGTTCACCATGATGCACAAACCGGTCAAGCTTCACACACACACACACCCTTTGCATTCTCTTGTGTTGTCAAATCAATCAATTTAATGAAAGTACAAATGCATGTACTATACTCCTTAAAAGAGAGTAAAACGCTTTACTCATTCATTTACTCACAAAATCTTTTTCTGATTTTCTCTCAAAACCGTCTCTTTCACTTTCCCTTTCAAGCTTTTCATACTCTATTTCAATGGCACCTAAAAGAAGGATGAGTAGATCCTCTTCAAAATCCGAAAAAGGAAAATCATCTAAATCACAAATGGCTGAACCTATAACCCCTGTTGTTTCACCATTACACACTTTTGATGTTCCTAAACAATGGTTCGAAAATCATACTGCTTATGGGAGATGGGTTGATATTTTTCGACAAAGATCACTTTCCTTTGTTGATATACTTGATTATAATTTCTTTCTGTTTGAAGACTTTGAAATAATCTCTGTTTTTATTCAATCTACTCCTGGTATGTTATTAAGTCCTGGTTCTACTACCTATCCAACTCTTGTGAAAGTTTTCTATTCAAACTTATCTTTTGTTATGATTAAAGGAGAACATGCTTTAAGAAGTTTTGTTAAGGGTCAAGAGATTGTGATTTCAAAAACCCTAATGAATGACATTTTCAAATTTTCTCATAAATCTGATGATCAAACTCCTAATATTTTGGCGTTACAAAATGCTAGGGATATGTTCATACTTGAATCTTATTCTGATTTCTCTTCTACTAAACAGTTAACACATAATGCTTTGAATTTAAATGGTAAATTGTTACACTACATTCTTGTAAGAACTGTTTTCTCTCGCAACACTTCTTGTGAATTGGTTACTGATGCTCATCTTATACTGATGTGGAAGATTGCTTCTCTGAAAAATGTTGATTTTTCTTCTATTATTTTCTCCACAATGCGATTTTGTTGCTCACATTCTCGCAATTGCTCTCTTCCTTATGCCAATCTTTTAACATTGATCTTTGATCATTTTAGTCTACTCTCTGATTTAGAGGAAGTGGATTGTTCTGGTCCAATTTCATTATCTACTGAAATTCTTCCGCCTCTTGGTATTTTCAAAGTGGATGGCAAATATGAGTTGTACTCAAATTTGTCTTCAACTGATAAAGAGGATCTTCAAAAGATTCATGGTAAGCGGCTTACACGTCTTGAACCTCACATCAAAGAACACACCACTCTTTCCCGACTTCAGACTTTAGATTTGGAGGTTGGTGAAATGAAATCTTCCCTACTGGCATTACATGATAAAGTGTCTACTCTTACTTTTATGTTAGACTCTTTTATGAAAGAGATGAAGGGAATGGTAGTAGAAGATGTGGTAGTGGAAGAAGAGGTCGATGATGGTGATGCTGCTGTACCTCAAGAGGCTGAGGCTAAGGAGAAGGATAAAGA